>NC_045676.1:10381338-10681338 GCF_003331165.1 Xiphophorus hellerii | reverse complement strand
AGTTGTCAATGTCAATTTTATTCAAAAAGCACGTTAAAACAGCTATTAACTGCACCAAACTGCTGCACAGTAATCACCAGTAAAATAAACACATTGGAATAAAAGATATGGTAATAAAACACAATAAATTAATCAGATCGGACAGGTAAATTAAAATGCTGGGCATTATGTAAATGCCAAAGAATAAAACTGAGTTTTCAGGAGCGATTTGAAGTGTTCCAGACTATGAAGGATAAGTTGTTCCACAAATTAGGAGCAGTGACTGCAAATGCCCAGTCTCCTCTGCTTTTAAGTCTGGTTCTGGGAATATGTAGGAGCAGTTTATTATTTGATCGAAGTGTTCTGGAAATGGAATGGTCATAAAGAAAATCCTGGTGATAAGCCGGGGCCAAGTTATTTACAACTTTAAAAACAAATAAAATCCTTTTAAAATCAATCCGATAAGAAAACTGGCAGCCAATGCAGAGAAGCCAATACTGGGGTTATATGCTCACATTTCTGGGTTCCAAATAAGAGTTGAGCTGGAGACTATGAATTAGTTAGTCTAAATATTTTATCCATCACATTAAAGCTGTTTTTATCTGTATTCTGCCAATTTACATTAATGTGAAAAAAGTTCAATGTTATTTAACTTAAAAAAAACCTCATTGTACGTAAAAAAAAACACCTACCAATTCATATTTTAACACTTTAACGGGTCGTTTTATTGATATATTTTGCCACAACTGGCTCTTCGAGCACATTCATAATCTTAATGTGGCTCAAAATAGAAATGAGTTTGACACCCCTGCCTTCGGTCATTTGTACGTCTGTATAGTGTAGTGATATACAGTAGCTGTCACTTCTTACCATAAGCCTCCTCATCCGTTCTTTCTCAATGCGCTCATTCTCCTTCTTCTGCTCACGCTCAGTGTTGGCGTGGTAGGTGGACACGGCTTTGGTCAGCTTCTGCATCTTTCCCGTGACTGAGCGGTGATACTCCTTGAAGTCTTTGGCATGCTGGAGAATGCTGTTGAGGTACTCCTGGCGTAGACAAACAAAAACCCAAACCATTAAAGAAGTCATTAGAATAATTTTACATGTGGCTTTCTGTTTCTCTTTTACCTGATGTTTTTGTCTGCGTTTGCGCTCTTGCTCAATCTTTTGCTGTTTCTCCAGTTTCTCTGTGATGCGAGCCTCCCGGAGAGACTGGCGCTTGCTCCGCTTGTAGGCTTTGGCATCCAGAGCAGTCTCGAGAGCTGTGTCACGTCGCATGCACACCACTACTTCTTGACGCAGCTACGGACAGCAACAAACACTTAAGCATAAACTCACCTCAGATACAGAAAAAAAACACACAACCACTGTGATCCACAGTGAAGGACAATAATGTTATCTTTACACCTGAAGGTGAAGATGTTTTAGTTCCCACCTGTCTCTGGAAGTTCAGCAAACGAAGAGCTTTGAGCTCTATTGTAGCTTTGGTACGTAGATCACCAGCCAAAGAACCAGGCAGGTTCTCCAATTCAGCAATGCGATGAGCAATACGAGCCTGCAACCTGAAAAAGCAAATGACACACTGTCAGTTTCTTTGATATTCATCGTTGTGTTCATTAGGGTGTTCAGATTCGATCCTAGGTGTTATCATCGCAGTCACAAATTATACTCAACCCCTTCATGCCTGTTGTTGGTGTACTTTGTGTTTTTATTATAAATAATGCTCTATTTTTGTACATAACTAACATAACCATGTAATAACCTTAACAATTTGAGAGTATCTCATTGTTTACAGTGATATTTATAATAAAAATCTGCTTTGCTAAGACAAGCAGATTTGTCCATTTATGAGAGATCTGCACAGTAAGCAGCTCATATTCAATAGCAAAAGTTATAAAGTTATAACACCTAATTCTGTAAGTTTTGCCAGAAAACAAGTAAGTTGAACCACATTAATATAAAATCAGTTATCAATGAGTCATGTCAAAAGTAAAAATGCTAACATTAGTGCTTAAGAATGCTGTCCATGAGATATAAAAAATTTACTTGTGATAATAGAAGAAGGATCCCTAATGGAGCTTGATGTACCTGTACTCCCTCTCTTGCAGAATCTCTACAGGGTCGAGACCGCAGGGTTTCTGGATGGGGGTAATGCGGTTCTGCTTGGCGTGGTAAGGCATCATGGGAGGAGGCTGAGCAGGCTGACCAGGGGACTGGGTCTGTGGGGGCATTACAGGGGAAGCAGCCGGGGGAACTGATGGGGGAGCAGGAGAAGGCCTGCCTGTGGGCTGAGGAGGGATCAATTTTTGGGGTGCGTTGGAGGGGGCCGCTGCATTCACCATGGGGCCTGAAGGAAAGAGAAATGAGCAAAGGAAGAAAAACTTAAAGCCCCGCCTCTGTAATAACAGCAAACATAAAAAAGTAAAATCTTAACACTTTACTGCTGAGCACATGGGAAGCCTAGCAAAAACACTTTGTATGTCATATTATGTTAAATTTAACATTTCATGTTTAAAAGATGGCTGCACAGTGGCGCAGTTGGTAGCACTGTTGCCTTGCAGCAAGAAGGTCCTGGGTTCGATTCCCGGCCGGGAATGCATGGAGTTTGCATGTTCTCCCTGTGCATGCGTGGGTTCTCTCCGGGTTCTCCGGCTTCCTCCCACAGTCCAAAAACATGACTGTTAGGTTAATTGGTCTCTCTAAATTCTCCCTAGAGATAGGCACCAGAAACCCTCCTGACCCCATTAGGGACAAGGGTGAACAGAAAATGGATGGATGGATGTTTAAAAGATCTAATTTAGAACTGGCTGTTTGCTGAGTTTACTGTTTGCACTGGTTTATTTCTTAATTTAGAACCCTTTGGAGCGATTCATAGGTCAGTATTCAGAAGATTAAGAAAATTAAATTACTAAAGAGATAAAGTGGAAAGGAAAACTGTCAGAGGAATCACTGTTAAAGACAACTTCAATATTTTATACCGTTTATAAACAACTACAATGAGGAGGACTGTTGGGGGAAGTCTGATATTTTCCTACCAGTACTGTAAATAAGATAAACATTCAGTAACAGGGCTCCAAACAGCTAAGAAAGTTGCTGCATTTTGTAGCCTGACAGAACAACTGCTAACCTTCAGGCCATGACTTGGAGGGTCCGTTGGGATTCGGTCCTTGCATGCCAACTGGGGTCCCTGAAGGACCAGGGGGAGGCATGTTGGGACCCATCATGCCTGTGTTATGGAAAAACACAGACCATCTCTGGTTCAATAACTGCATTTTCATAAAATTATTTTGAATTAGGAGAAAAGATGTGCAAAAGCTTGGTAGTTTTTCGCACCTTTTCCAGAAATTCAGAAAGATACACAAATCTTGCCACAAAAAAATAAATAAATCAAAGAGTATTCTGTATAAGCAGACTCACCATGAGGCCGACTGTAGCTTGAGCCCATAGGTCCAGGCCCTGATCCGGGTCCTGTTGGACCACCTCCTGGTCCTGCACTAGTTCCAGAAACCAGACTGGACATGGGCTGCTGCTGCTGCATCCCTGGCATCGGCCTCTTTCCTTGAACAGCCATTTGGAGATGATCCGGCAGGGGCTGTCCGCGGGCGAGCATCTTATACGCCATGATCTGGGCTCTGAGTTGGTGAAGCTGGTTTTGGTTAAAGGGAGTCGGCCCACCAGGTCCTCCAGGGCCACTACCATCAAGGCCAGAACCGAGGCTGGGAACGCTGGAGCCAAGGCTAGGCCCAGGGCTAGGGCCAGGTCCAGAATTCCCCGGAGGTCCAGACCGGTTATTAGGCCCCAAGGAATGTTGATCTACATTGGGGCCATCAAGAGAGGCTGAAGCAGAACCAGAACCTGCAGAAGATGATGAGGAGGAAGTTGATGGCATAAGAGGACCGGATGGGGGGCCATTTGAAGCAACAGGGCTGGAGTGGTCCGAGCCACCAAGTGGAGAGTGGTAGCCTGGAAGGCCCAAATAAAAAGGCAAAAAGAAACAGATTACTCACTGAGTTTGCTAAAAGAAGTAGGTCAAAAACCCAAACAATGTGTTCACAAATCTTCAAACCAACTGCTGACTGGGATGGTACTAGTTTTCTTGCTGGAATTCTAGCACATCAGTGATGTACATATTCCTAAATGTCAAAACAATTTCCTGTTTCAAAACAATTAATCATTACCCAACCCTCATTAAATCCTGCCCAAATGTTATTTCAAAAGCTTTCTCAGACAGACTCCCTGAGTTAAACCCAAGACCAGCTGTCTAGTAGTAAACCTGGATGTCTTCATGATAGGAGGAATTATTACATAGCAACGATGTGATTAAACATGCTTTTATTGTTTTAGCTAGACTGAATTGTGAAATCATGATAATTTCTATTTAGTGGCAGACATAAAAAAAACAAAAACAGTTTGAGACAATGCCTCACACATGTTGTAACAAGCAATAAGCTGCACACCACTGGTCTTCTTACTCAACCCTAGATGGAAAGACATTGCTTCAGACAGCTTGTTGTTAATTTACCTTGTGAGTGTTGGTCCAGAGGGCTGGGTGGAGGGCCCATACCACTGTGCCCGCCCTGTCTCATCGAAAGTCCCTTCATCTGACTGAAGCGACTGTCATCACACAAGCTCTTCTCATGCATGCCCTCCATGGGCTGTGTGGAGAAATCAAAACAGAACAGTAAACAACGTAGAATACAATAACTACGATCTGAAATGGTGGTGGAAGCATTAAACTTTGTGGAAGATTCTGATCAGATTTGATGGGAAGATGGATGGAGCTACAAACAGGGCTACCCTAGAAGAAAACTTGCAAGAAATTGGGGGATGTTCATCTTTTCAAAAACACAGTGATCCTACAGCCAGAGCTAAAACTGTATGATTTACATATAAGCATAGTGATGTGCTAGAATTGCCTACTCAAAGTAAAGACTTAATTGGGAATCTGTGGTCAGCCTTGATGTTCCTCTGCATTGAGACTAAACTTGCAAAAAGAATGAGCAAAATTTTAGTCTCTTGACACACAAAGCTGGTGGAGACAGGCTTGGAGAGGTTACTGCACAATGGCTTCTCAAAAATAAAACAGAAAACTAATTTCTGCCCTGTTTTTCAGGACAGATGAAGAACGACACAAAGAAGCAAAAGTAATGTACAGGCAGCTCCACATTACTTGTAGTCAATAAAAAAAAATCATCTGACAAACACTTTAAAACAGGCAATTTCGGACAGCTGGCCTGGTAAAGGAGGTCATAAGATGAAACTATTTTAGATGACACAGGTGCATGAAAGACTTGCACATCTATAATGTTGTCTCTTAGTGAAGCTGCTCATCAGGAAGGCCAGATCTGTGCCAGGACTCCCCCTTGAGCCGGTGCAGGTCAAGAGGGCAGAAGGACTCTGGTTAAGATAGCATCGCTGTTAGACAATGTCTCCCGCTCTATCCATGAAACTGCTGCTGAACCGGAGAGCTTGCTGAGTGGCAGACTGCTGCATCCTGGGTGCACAAAGGATCGTAATAATAGATCCTTCCGTCCAGCAGATGCTCCCAACAAACTCA
The DNA here is from genome assembly GCF_003331165.1 of Xiphophorus hellerii. Classification (NCBI taxonomy): domain Eukaryota; kingdom Metazoa; phylum Chordata; class Actinopteri; order Cyprinodontiformes; family Poeciliidae; genus Xiphophorus; species Xiphophorus hellerii. The sequence goes on along the minus strand of NC_045676.1, from coordinate 10,675,805 downwards.
ATCAATTTTGACATCCCTACTGGTATTTGCGATGTTTCATTTTAAATAACATTTCTGCATTATCTACACATTTCTGTCGTTGGCACAGTTGTATTGTCACTTATTATAAATAGATCATTGTTTTCATGCACAAATACACACATTTTATACGTTTTTTAAAATTATCCTGCTTCCAAACAATTGTTCTTGAAATAACAGTGTATCTACCATCTTCGGTGCTAAATTGTTTGAAGTGATGAAGGGTAGAATGGGAACCCCTGGGTGTATTTTGTCCTTACTTTGTGCAAAGGGTGCATATTTTCAGGGCCATATCCAGAGGGTACTGGCTGGGAGTGTCCAGAGGAAGGAGGACCGGGGCTGGGCCCCATCATGCTGTGAGAGGAGCCAGGGGAAGGACCCGGGCTGGGGCCCAGCATAGCATTGGGGGAGGGGCCAGGACCGGGTGATGGACCCGGACGGGGGGTACCCCCCATGGGAGGATCAGGTGTTGACATCGCCCTGGATCTCCTGGGAGAAAGGGATCAAAAATAGGAAGAAAACCTTTGCAAAAGTGGCCATTTAATATGCAAAAGTCATTAGGCCGATTTGATATTTCTTATAGATGCAGTGACACTGGAGCTGAATTGCCAAAACCAGATGCGCATCTCTGTTTAATAATATAATATTTTGAATAAGTAAATTGCAGAAAAGAGAGAAATTTTCCAAACGAATGTCAGATGTAGATTTTCTCCTGCTGCGCTGCACCAAACCGCCCGATGCCTGCATATGCAATTACAACTGCCGGCTCTAGCGCTGAACTTGATCCGAGCATGGGGAAATACAGTAAATTATGCACACGAGCCCCTGCTGCTGAGAATTTCCTCAATCAGCCCATGGAAGGGAGTCTAGTTAAACATAAAAAAGGGGGAATGGCGGACTGTGCTTGTGCTGACTGACCTACCGGCATCAACAGGACAGGCAGCCTGGGCCGAATCTCTGCGCTCCCGACCTGATATTTGTGGGAAAGAAAAGAAGAAGCCGCGGTTGTCGCAATTAGTCTCCTCAGCCTCTTTGTAATCCGCCTTCAAGCGTTGATTTGTTTTACCGACGTGGCTCGAGCGCCCCCCTCCACCGCTCCTATGACCGAATGTCTAGTCACGGCCGTGCAGCAGCGCGCATGCGTGCGCAGCGATAGCAGCGCATCAAGACAGAACAATACGGAATTGAATCTGCTTACAGTCAACTTAACCATCATGATAACTACGAGGGAAAGCAGTCTGAACTCCCAAACAAAACTACACCAACAGATACCTGCTCCTGCAAGAAGGCGTTCATAGCCTTTGGTGATTAAACGATTCTTCTCGCGGTGGGATTTCAAAAACAGTAGCAGCAAAAATATTAATACGCCTTGAACTTCTTCATATTTTGTCATCTTGCAACTACTGCCTTCTATTTTCTGGGATTTTATGTATCAGGCCAACACAAAATAGTGCACATTGTGGAACATAAGTTATACTAGGTTTTCAAATGTTTTTAAAAATAAAAATCTGAAACGTGTGGCTTGCTTTTTCATTAATCACTACTGGTTATGGCTTCATCTTTTTTGAGAAAATAAATGTCCCCCGTGTTTCTTTGCAAAGTAGCTTATCTGTAAGTATCACATTTCCAGTCTTTCTCAAATGCATTATGTTTGAACTTTCTAACAAACTGATTTGAAGAAAACTATTCATTTAAATCAGATTTATGTTTAGGATTTTTGTTTTGCTATCTGTGGCAATCCAAGGTTTTATCCCAGGATTGCAGTGTATCAACTCTGTCCAGTTTTTGTGTCCATGCTGAAGAAAAGCATCCTTAGCACATAATACTGCCACCTTCCTGTTTCCAAAAGGAACAATGTGACTCATTTTTTTATTTTTAACAAAGCTGCAATACACTAAAAAAAATCCACATTGTCACAATTATCTATTTGTGTGTAGAATTTAGAGGAAAGAGATTTATTTAGTACAATTTGGACTAAGGTACAACCACAACCCTCCCAGCTTCTGCTTCATGGAGCAGCCCACCCTGCTACTCCCCCAACTCAGCTCCTTCAGACTAGCCAACAGCAATCAGCAATAATCTGGTGAAACTGGCATCTGCTGTGCTCATTACACAAGCTAGTTCTCAGTGCAATGCTGGTAAAATTGTTGTTGAAGGGCTAATAGAAGAGGGATGTTGTGAAGACTTTCTTAAGGCAGAGTGTTGAAAGGAGCAGGATTTTCTAAAAGGGACAGCAGCCCAATTTCAAGGCATTCAATTATGAAGTCATCTGACATATACAGCATTTTATAACAACATTATGAAACAGTTATTGTGCTGTAAAGTGATTCTATGTGTCTGGAAAACATGTTATACCCCTTTAAATAAGATCGAGAAACAGTAAGGAAAAAAGAAATGAAGGAACAAAAGAATAGGAGACTTGGAAAAACAAAGGATACAAAAAGGGGAGAATGCAAGAATATGCTGAAATAAACTATCGAAATAAAACAAAAATTTGGGTATTGAGTACAAAAGACTCAATGCCCAAATTGAGGTGGCATTTTCTAGAAAGTAGGTAAAGATAAAACAGCACAGATCTTAAATTATATTTAAAAAAAGACACACAAGGAGGATAGTGTTCCAGTGTTTGTATTTAATCTGGACAGCAAACTAACAGTAGTAGTGCAATTTCCAGTAAGTGCTGTCATGTGAAAGAACAGGCCATGGGACCAAAAACTCAACTCAGCATGGTCATGTGACACATTAACACAATAAAACCTCAACTTTGTTGATTAAGCAGAGCTCCTTTGGGTTTTACTTTGAAAATGTATCCAGATTACGTTTTAAAAAATGTTTGATAGGCTTGGCTAATCAGTAAAGATAAATACCAATTTCTAGCAGCAAGAGAAATGTAACAGCAGATTTCTGGGAGAGTTTTATATTCCTGATGGCGAATAATTAGGAAAGGTTCTGGGCTGTGGCTTTCTCAGAGATACAAAAGTTTGACTGAAGATGTTCAATAAACGCTTGCAAGAGCCCAAAAACCTCTGGGAGGTACGACAGCACTGACATCTAAATATATCAGGACAATTAAAGACCAATAACTTACACAAACCTTGCACTCACTCACACACACACACACACACATTCATAAATCTTATAAATAAACTCGAAAGAGGATGAAACTTTTTTAAAAAGAAAAATGTGTACAGAAGGTGATATACAGTACAGACCAAAAGTTTGGACACACCTTCTCATTGAATTCAATGAGAAGGTGTGTCCAAACACAGGAATAATAATGCGAAGCTGCAACCTTGAGTATTGGAGTTTTAGATTTTTTTGACTTTATCAAGGGAAAAATAATCAGTCCTTTCCAATTAAGAAGTCAAGAGAGAGATCTGAAAATTATCTTCCTCCAATCAAGAAAGCAGATCAGTCAACTGATTCATATAGAAACGATAATATCTTTGAACCAAGGCTGACAAGGAGCTGTATCCACCGGAACCAAGTCAGGATAAGTCTTCTGCCACCAAGTGGTGGAATGTGGGAGGTCATGTTCCTCAGCGGCTCACAGGAAGACAAACTCCTCACTGCTTCTTCTGTTGTTACTCCTGCTCAGTGTGTCTGGAGGCAAGATGTGGGCTGAGGGTCCACTGTGGTTGCTGCTGTCACCCTCAAGTCCATAGTCCTGCCCCGGCCCCTCGACGAAGGTGAAGATGGGGTATTTCTCCTTGGATGAGGACAGAGCCTGGACAGATGACAACAGTGAAAATAAACTCCAAAAAGTCTACAAAATGCAACGTTAGAAAAGGACGTGCTCTGGAGAGCAGTTTGTAACATACAAAAAATATGCAGTCAAATTAAACGTTTGTTTACATCTGTAATGAGTGTGAAATTAATGTTTAATTTAGTATATTTGGCGCCGACATGTTCCTGTAAAATTTAAAATGTAAACAAAGTAGTGCATATGGGTGAAGTGGAAAGAAGTGCTAATTAAGTTTAAAACAATAAAAAAAAAATAACGTTAAACCCAAACCTCGGCCTAAAAATGTTTTGATATATCTGCACTAAAATACCAGACAAAACAAGCATAAATTAAAATGGTGTCTTTTTTTTTGTTTTATAAAAAGACGGAGATAAGTGGCCGGGTTAAGTAAGGGCTTTACTTCTTCCTACTCGTTTTCAAACAGAAAAGTCGTTGCAAGCTTTTTCCTATTCTAGTGATTACTTGTTTTGTTAAAAAAAAACAAAAAAACAGTGTGAAACAAATAAATAAAAAAACAAAAAGATTTTTCATGTGCATTATAAGACAAAAGTCAGAGGTTTTTACATTCTCCTTGCTGCAACTTGTCAATTCAAACCATTTGTTAATGAAGTATTTCATGGTACTTTATGCATCTGAATTAAAAAAGTTTTTTTTTTTAAAAAGAGTGTATGCATCTGGTTTTTGGTGCTAGTAAAAACTGAGCCCCTTAAATAGGCAGGCGTTTTAAAGTCTCACCATGCCAACAGCAGCACATAGAGACTCAAAGTCCTTCTTGTTCTTGGCATAGAAGCCGATGGTGCAGCTGGGATCCATGCGGCTGAAGGGCATCTTTTTAGGGGAGCTGCAGTGGAACGACTGCAGAGTGACACACGGAGACGCGTCACACAAGAAAAAGTCAACATGATTCTTGAATTCCACTATGATAGATAAATCTTGTGATATTGAGAGCGAGGTGCACTGACACGTGCAGACATGATAACAGACCTCCAGTGAGAAGTCTGCTTGAGCGACATCGACAACCGGCTGGCAGAAGTGTGGGTCCAGATAGAGAAGCTGCTCATCTGCATGACACAAAAGGAAAAAATAATCTGTCTTAAATTCTTAAGGTGAAGTTTATTTAGAGAAAAAAAACAACATTTGCTACATTTCAGCTTTGTAGGGTTTATTCTCTTTACTCTGATTATTCTAAACCAAACAAGATGAAGCAGGTGGTTTTCACCTTGGAAGCCAATGAAGTAGAGTGAGTGCTTTGGTTTCCCTCCAATTATTCCAATACAACAATCCAGCTTCAGGATATTCTGAAATTTAACAAAAGTGTTTTCAGTACTTTTGTACTGCTTTTTATTTTAGTAAAACACAATGGAACAAGGAGCTGGCTAATCAGAATATGCAGACCTTGACACACTCAATGTAAGACGGGTTAAGGGCCTCTCCTCCGAGCCGGACAGGGACCAGTATGATGACAGACTTCCAGGCTTGGTCGGAAGGATCAGCAGGGCTCTGACTTAGTGACAGATCGCAGAGATGCACCACATCCTCTTTGTATACTAGGATACAAAATCACATCATGGGATTAAAATAAGAGGAGAAATACATCACTGTGAGTAGAAAAAGAAAAATCGCTAACACTTAGCTCTAATTCTTACTTGTGCAATCCTGTGCAACATATACAGCTAGGCTTTGTGCCACAGGGGTTTTGGCTACTGCTTTCCTGCAAACAGAGGGAAAAGACTTAATCACTCAGCATCTCAAACCATCTAAACGACTTCAGAACAATTTGAAATAGCATTTATCCAAACGTAGAGCACTTACCGAAGAATATGCGCAACTATCGATGGGCCGTACCAGTCGCCAGCCTTCTTCCCTGAACTTTTGCCTATTTCCACCAGCTGGTGAACACCAAAAGGTGCTGGAGGCTGGTCTCCAAACCAGGTGATTAGCTTGGAGTGGATGGGCTCTGCCTGCCGGTCCCTGGCAGATTCAGGTCTCTTTCTCTGGCAGCATCTGGGCGCCTGACTGCCAGCTGGAGTTTTCTCTGGGCTGCTGGATCCTCGCAAAGAACCAAAGGACGGGATAGGAACCCCTCCAGCCCGAACTGGGGAACGAGGTCGGAATACCTCGAAGTCCACATCAGTTAGCTGCAGAGCATCTGGCCAAGTCCAATCTACAGATTACAAAAAAAGCTTAAGAATAGTAAAGTAGCAAAGTCTGGTTGATCAATAGGATATTGGTTTTTAATTCTAAAAGGTACAGAAGTATTGCTTAGAATAAATCGGTTGAAAATTTGTTGTTATAAATATGCTTTCTCAGGGCAGTAATTATATTACAAAGATATGAGCTTAACATGCAATCAACCCAAGAACTGAGCAGTTATGTTGTAAATACAAAGTTTAACTAGGGGTGATGTGTCAACAGGATACAATAAAGTCAACATTAACAACAAGAGCATTCAAAAGAAGATCCTGCATGATTGAAGCAGTGCCAGGCTAAAAATTCTTCAAAAATAGTTTCTTCTCTATCAACCTCACATTTGAAGCTTAATATAAAGAAAATCAGAAGACTAAGACAGATCTGGTAAAACTCCCAATGAAACTACTCTAATGTTGTAGTTTCTGCCACTTAAAGGAATACTGGAGATATATGTTCCTTTTTTTAATTTTTGCTGGTTGTGATTGGTTGTTTTTCAACCAAACAAGGACTTGCAATGAATACTGGATGAAAACAATATCTGTCTGTGACTGACTGGTGGTGTGGTTCATTTACATACACTTTGGTAAGCTGTAAATGCAGACGCGGGGCTGAGTGCAAGTGCAGAGCAGATGAAGCAAGTTTGTCAATAGATTGTCAAAAGTCAAGAGATAAACGCGTCACAAATGATTACTAAAGGTTAAGTGCACAAACCTCTGGGCATCAGGTGGACCACAAGCCCCTGTGCCAGCAGCATCTGTCCGCTGCGCAGCATGCAGCCCCAGCCACAGTCTGTTGTCCAGGTAGAGCCTTCCAGCAGGGGAAACTCCCTCCGGTAGGTCAGCCATATTCTGGACACAAAATCCCGACGGAACCGCTCCACCTCATCTGACAACGTAAGAGAAAAGTGAAAAAAAGGTGTAAAAATATCTAATAAATGTAGATTTTACAACCTTCGTGAAGGAACGGCATTTTCATTAGCTTTGTTAACACATTCCCACATCACAGAGGACCTGTTCTTCTTAAAGTTTCATTTTCCAGCGTTACAGTCTATTGAGTAAAGCTGACATTTTTCAGACAAAAAAAATAGCACATCTGAGTCAGAGGATACAGTTATCACAGAGGAAAGAAGGAACAAATACCTTCATTGTTGAGTAGATAAGAGTGCCCCAGGATTGTGACAGGAGATATTTTGTTGAAAGAGGTTTTAGTTTTAATAGTCCAACCTGAAAATAGCAGAGAAAACAGGTGAAGGGTGTTGGCTCAGAAAACTCATTCTCATGATTTCAACTTTGAAGCCTCTGCAAAGATGTAATTACACACCATATTTGACATTGTTCCATGCTGACATCAGTTTGGCCTTGACTTTGTCCATCTCATCAGGCTCTCTGGCTGTATCTCTGCTTGCATCTGAAGCTTGAGGCCCTCTGAATCCAAAGCTGCCCTGCCGCTCCAGGGACGGCGGCCTCCGGCTCTCCACCTGCTCATCCTGCATCACTACCCCCATGTACTGCGCTGCGCTGGGGGAAACCGAGTTCATGCCTCCGAGCCCTCAAAGACGGATGCTGGTGGTCCTCATTGCAACATTGAACTAAAGTTAAAGAAATAAGGGACACAATTAATATACTGTCCTCTCTTGTTATGGCTCTTTAATAATAAGTCTGTAGTTTTTTTAGAAGTTTAAAACTATTTCACTTCTTAAGCTGAATCGTTCCATGATTTTAAGCCTACTTTATAATCATTATCTCTAGGTAAAATGTTCAATTATTTCTAGTCTCAAATGGGCTTTTGCAACACACTTGATATTTGATCCTTCTTTTTAGTGTTTGATATAAATATGGTAATAATTCAATATGAACTTGTGTGGTTTACCAGTATTAAGCCAGATCATGACAAAAACTATATAACTATTTTGTAAACAGCAACATCTTTTTAATGTAATTCTTACAAATTAAATTGCTTTAATTGAGATTGCAGAGAGCATAAGGTATCAGAGCGTTGCCCCTTTTTAAACCACTTACAGAAACACTGCCAATGTTAAATAGGGATGTTGACGATAACCATGACTTACTGTTGACATTTTGGTCACACACATCTTCTGAAAGTCTCAATAACACACTTATAATTTGCCATTGGAAACTGTGATCTGGCAAAATATTTTTGACTCTTTCCTTGGGAAATTTATACAAGTAGTTAAATAACTTCTATAATTGAAATTGTACCTCATTTAATAACACTATTCTACAACAGCAACAAAAAAAAAAGCCAAATAGTGACCGTAAACTTGATCAAATTCAACTAACAATCATTCTAAAGCCTTAAAAACTGAAGGATTTTCTCACCCCGCCCTGAAACTGATGAATAGTACTGTAGTTTCAATAAGGAACACACTGTTGTGCAATTTTACAATGCTGGAAAATAAAAAGGAAGCACAGACGTCATGTGATTCCCATTTGACAACCGGTATGTCAGGCTTTTTTTCAGTGCCACAGAAAGTCATCTGATCACAGTCAGATGGATGTCATCCATCCGGTTAAGGTTTTTTTTTTTTTTTACAGTCTACACCAAAAATTATGAGTGTCAGAGCAGCAAGAACATGCTTTTGTGAATATGTCCAACAGCGTTAGAGTAATTACACTGTAGTAACGTCTTACGACATTGGGTCCAGCAATACGGACCTAACACCAAGCTTTATGCAGAGTTAAAGTTCCCTCAGGTGAGGGCCTACTTACCTGTCTCAGTTCTTGGTTAAGCATGCCGATGTCTGGTCGCACATTCACTCATTTCGTTGCCTTCTTCGGTCCCGTCACTAAAACTAGATGCCTAAATAAGCTAACTTTAGCGCTAGACCCGGCGTTAGCTCGGTAAAAATTATGAGCACACAACAACGAACGCCATTATATCCCAACACTCTACATCAGATCTCAGTGCAGAAGATGTTTCTCCTTAAGACACCCAGGTGAATTAGTTTAGTTTAAACCAGAGTAATACTGTCCGCCCCACTGTACAGCTCCGGCTTTAGGGTCTCCCTTTAGCTATCGCTGTACTTACTTCCTGTTCCCCGTTCCTGCTGCCACGCGATTGGTTGAACTAACCGTTGCGAGAACGCTGATTCGCCGTTTAGCTCGTATTTGTAAACGGCAAACCTTCATTGGGTGATATTAACTACGTATTACTTTGTGACCGGAACTAAAAATAAAAATATCTAACGAACACATTCCCTGCTTCAGTATATGCAATACAAAATATGCTCCATAAAAACGTAATTTCAATAAGTACTTAGTATATTTAAGATCAGGATATTACGACACAACTTTTAACGGTAATCTCAGAAATAACCCTCAATACAGTGCCTTTAGAAATTATTCACACCCTCTTGGATTTATCCACATTTGTCTGAGCCACACATTGGAATCTATTTTAGTGGTATTTTATGCAATATAAAAAAACATATAATTATATTATCTACAAACATAAAAATGTAATTATAATTGCACTTATATGTATAATTATATGTAATTATATGTAATTTAAATTATACCAGATGCTAACATTTTAATTATATGTAATAATCCATATAATTTTAATTATATGTAACATAATTAAAATTATATATGTACATATAATTATTATATATGTAAATTATATATATATATATGCTAATTATTAAATTATATATGTACATATAATTTTAATTATATGTAATTTATTTATTATAATATATGTAATTATATGTAATTATAATTATATTATGTATAAACAGTAGTACATAATTGTGAATTGAACTGAAAATTACACATTTATATATATATATACAAACGTAGAAGGACCATACTCTGTTTTAAATGATTGATTAAACAGCAACCCTTAAGATGTTTAAAGCCTCTCCTTGTAGGTCAGGCCAGTTGGCTGATCAATTAAGCACTGTGATGCTAGACTAGGCCATTTTGGCTTGATTAGACTTTGACTCACAATCCAATCTACCAAACTTTTTTCAACCACTTAGCTCTCCATTCATATGTTTTGATGAAGCATGCTGCACAAAGCAGCCTTTTTTCTTTTTTTTATAGCAATAATCAGTTGTTTCTTACTCTTCCTGTGGAATGTGTTACTAATTTGTCTTCTCAACCACTATCAAGTAAGAAGCTTTCCCCACCATGTAGACCCCAGGATGACACATAACATAATATAAAAAGTCATTTAAAAAATGTGTCTTATTTATATAGTATTCTGGGCAATTTAATTTTATTATCTGTAAGTCACAGTAATCTAAATGAACAGAAATACCAACTTTAAAAAATCTCAATGTGTGGGAAAAAAAATCTAAATAATTTATGATTTATCCTTTTACAAATCAATTGAAATGATACTATTTAAATGATTGAGATGTACCTGTAAATACAGGTCTTAGAAGGCCTGATTGGCAGCTGATGCTATAAACAGAAGTTAGCTAATCAGAAGATTGTTAAAGTATTGTCAATCTAAAACATAAATGAGAAAAGAGCAATCGACAAGAGAAGTTAGAGAACAAATTTCTTCACTTTATTCCACATACTGCACTTCAGGTGTCTGCATCTATTACAAACAAAAATACCCCAGTGGAACAACTAAATACACAGAGTGAACAGAGAGGAGTGGAATGTTTATAGTTGGATTACTGTGATCATTTTTACCATCTATCTTTGTTAGCATCTGGTAACTTTGAAGCAACGCCGAAAACAAAGATATTCTTCTCTCAAATAAAGTGCTTGGATGATGTTCTCTCAGTCAATCCAAAATACTAAAAAAAGGGTATTTTTTTGACTCAACTGCTCGGGCTAAGGCCTAAATATGAAAAAAAAAAAAAGATTATTTCTTTATCACATTAATTATTTATTACATTTTCATTGTTACATTAATATATAAGAAGTAGTCTTTCCTGTCAGAATTATGCATACATTATATTCAAAAATGGAATCCAGATATAAAATTAACAGTCACAAGTAGAACACCAGGGAAAATAATTTTTGTTCCAAGTGTTCAGGTAATAGTTCAGAAACATGAATGCATATTTATAACACTATGGTTTGTAACATCCCGCAATAAATCACCAATCTCAGGTTTGTTAGAATATTAAACACGTTAAACAGTCGTCACTAGGAACCAGTTGAGGGCAGTAGAGAACTACATGAATGTAAAAAATCCTTTAGACTCCATAGCATCTACTAGATAGGGTATATGCTTTCATGTGAACAATAGAGGTGATACCACTGCATGTAAGAGGAATCAGGTTTTCACTTTGCTGTAACTTTATGTAGACTTAATCTCAAATTAGACAGTACGATAGTCTAATTTGGTAAAAACAGTTTACAACCAAGTCCTAAAAAATTATAGTTCAAGTACAAATTCAAACATATATTTCAGCTTTTAAATGCTATCTTACTGACAAATTGATATGTTGCTCTTGGATAATTTTTGTTGCATTTTTGCATAAGTTAATCAAAAGAAATCAAAAACAAATTGCATACATTTACATACAATGTATAGGTATGTGCTTAAAATAGGTTAAGATGCTTACATTTAAGGAAAAACAGTGTGTTGCAATAGTAGTTATATCCTTTGAAGTTATGACATTTTGCAATGTTAGATTTATAAACTACATAATATTGGGATTTGACCATTGGGACAGACCAACACAAACTCATAAAGAATTGTGAGTTGGAAGGAAAATGATACATTCACACTTTTACCAGTAACAATCTAAAAAGTGTGCTGTGCATTCCTATTCTGGTGCAACAAACTGCTTTGAAGAGTCAAAGAGAGCATTAGAGAACAAACAGCTGTGTTGACGGGTTTGGTTTCCTACATCTCTACCTGTGCCTCTTTGGCCTGGGGGTTGTTGCAGGTTTGCCATGCACCACTGTCAGGTGGTACCTTGTCTGGTGTGTCTTCCAGCCCTTCTCTGCTCTTGGATGCTGAGTGTTGCAAGTATATTAATTTATTAGGATGGTCTAGCCAAAGTCCAGACATAAAACCCAACTGAAGTATGTTGCTGCACTGAAAAATGTAGTTTCAAATTATCTCCACCCAGTTTGTGCTATTATGAAAGTAAAAAGAAGCTAAAATACACAGTGTAGATGTGCAAAGCTAGGTGAGACATATCCCCAAAAGACATGCAGCTGTAACTGCAGCAACAAGCAGCTCTGCAAACTATTGTCTCATTGGAGATGGATATAAATAACATAATTTACTGCTTTAAGTTAAAAACCATGTAATTTCTTCTAATGTCTAAATATTTGTTAGTTTGTGTTGGTCTATCACATTCCATCCATTCAAAGAAAAAATACAATAAGGTTCTTATAACACAACAAAATGTGTTCAATGGATATGAATACGGTTGCCGTCACTGTGAGATAAATTTTGTGTCCTGTGAAATAATATCTGAGCTTTGACGTGGGTAACAGTCTTTATCAACGCGTTACATTAAATATTCCCTTTGATTTTAACACAGGACCATTTTTAAATTGATTCATGATATTTTTAGGTCTGTACGAGCTACCTCTATTTTAGCCACAGAGCTCTTCAGCAAATTATTTTAAGCTACATCAGTAACTGTCTGGCTGAAAACTCTTTAGTTTAGTATATATGTTCTTATGACATATATGTATTCTACTCTGTTTTATGCTTCTACGGTAAAATCAGCATGCACAGTGTGAGTGCGATAAGGCAATTAGAGCCTTATAATCCCACTGGTACCCCTGGATCCAAACTACAAATTTCCAGGCTGTTTTCTGTCATGTCACTTTAATGAACATAACACACATGTTATGTACACATGTTTGCACCTTTCCAAATCACTCTCCCAAGCACACTTACGTCCTGCTTCACAGACCACAAAAGGAGTATGGATTAAAAAGTATTGAAATCAGCTGCTGACAGAGCCGTCTCCTGTGGCAATGCAAATGTTTTGGGGTGTTTGTGCTCCTGCCCATTGCAGCACTGGGAGGCGGAGGGAGAAGAAAGGCCGGTGTGGCCTTCCTGCAAGGACGAGATAAGCACTGAGCCCAAGTTCAGTCGTTTCTTTTCTCCTCTGCAGCCTTCAAGAGTGATAGGAACCATAGGAGGAGGATAAACACACTCACAGACAATCCTCTGTGACAGACTGGGAGTTAGACAGGTCCTAATGTAACATCCACTGACAGAGAGGGTTGTTGTGGATTCGTCTAACCGCTCAGAGAAAGTAAACTGCTGCATGATGAATAAACATGCCTAATCATGTTGCTGCTTTTATAGAGAAGCCAAACCGATGCTGTGCTGCTTAATGCAAATATTACAACTTGACTTATTCACTCTTCTATTTTGAACAGCAGTAAAAAATTCTGAATGGTCTAGTTGAAAAAGAGTTACAGAATTTGGTATTCACAGTATTCAGCATGTTTTGATCAGTAAAGCACTTTTTGACCCTCTTGTACCTGTTATGCACATACAGTACATATATAGAATATAACATGCATTCACATTGACTCACACATATATATCTGATAAAGTGTTTCACTTTACATGACTATGTGTCTTAATAAATTATGCATCATAGAAAACCAACAGTTAATGCACCTTTACAGCTATTTTCTTACTGCTTTTACATTAGATTTATTCAAGGATTTAATCAATAAATAAGACTTTGTATACTATGAAACTGGAATGTACATCTTTAAGTGCCTCTCTTCTGTTTTTTGTCCCTCCAAACAACATTTTTTTTACTATTTTCTACTAAAGTTTGATGTAATGATCCAGGGGGTCACTTTTTTGGCAGGTTCCCAGGTGGTGCTGACTTTTCAAGCAAAGAACTGCCAGGACTTTGAGTCACCACTGCAGCGCCCAGAACCGTTCGCGCTCCTGCAGGAGTATCGGACCTCCCGGTGGCAGGTCCCAGCTTCTCCTCTGATGCCTTGCTCTGCTGCTCTTTATTCCTAGTCCCCTCCGTAGAGCCTAGTTTGATTGGTCCGAGGACGTTTTTGGCCACGGTGGTGAGCTGGCTGACGAAGCTAGTCTTATCTCCGGGGGAGACAGGCCGTGACTTACACAGCGAAGGTCCACAAAGGGAGGGGGTGACAGCTGTTGGAGAGGGGGAGGGAGAAGGGGAATGCTCCTCCACCACTTCCAGGCGACATTTGTCCTCCCAGTCAAGAGTTCCCCTGTAACAATTAACAGGGCCCAAGCCTTGTCGCACTTTGCCTAGCGAGAGCGGCTGCCCATGCGAGGGAACTACGGGAGCCAGGACCCGAGCTGCCAGTTTGGGGCTTTTGGAGCCGAGCTCAGCAGTTCTTGAATCATTGCCGTCAGACTTCCGTTGACCGTTCCCCATTCCTGATGATTTAAAAGTCTTATTTATGCTCGAAGAGGCTCCTGTCGCGACTGTATTGATTCCACTGGATTTATCCGGAGTAGATGAGCTCTTGTTGAAGGCAGCAGTTGGCAGACAGGACCGATTTTTGTTCTCCCCATCTTGCTTTGGCTCGGGTTTTCCTCCTTGTTGCTTGAGCTGGAGATCTTTGCTGTTTCTAATTTCTACCTGCGTTGGGGGTGTGCTTGCAGTTTTAATAGGAGAGGCAGGGGTTATGAGTCTACTAGTTTCTTCACTTTGTTTGGAGTTCATGTTAAAATCACTTGCATGAGATTTCCTTGCCAAAGATGACTGTGACGCTGGCAGACCTGCTTGGTTTACGTCTCTGTCTTTCTCCCTGTCCCTTCCTCTTTCTCGCTCTCTCTCTTCCCTCTCCCTTCCGGCCAGCAGAGTCTCCCTGCTGAGCGGCGACTCCTGTCTCCCGAGTCTCCTCACAGGCTTCAGCACACCAGTCTCTGGAGTGGTGGAGGACACGGGCAGCGGAGGAGCATTAGGAGGCAGATTTTCTCCTTCCGTCTCCAGCAGACTCTGGAGCCCCAGCTCACAGAGGAAGGCATCTTTGCGGTACTCAGAGTGCTGCACCTCCAGGCTATGCTTCCTCAACGGACCTCCAAGCCCTCCAGTAGAACTGGACTGGGTCAGAGGTGAGCCGAGCTTCTCTGCTGATTGCACCCGCTTGAGAAGAGGTGACCGCGGGGGCTCTGCGCTCTTTGGCCTGGGCCGGACCACCGGTGGCGAGGAGTGGAGCTTTGCAGGAAAGGACTGTGTTGTGTTGGAACTCCCTATTGTGTGGCCTGGCATCGCAGGAGGGGAAGACTGAGTCGGGGAGGGTGTGTGTGCCAGAGGGGACAGCGGGATGTTTCCAGCAGACTTGCAACGGGCAGAGCGATACTGGCGGTGAAGTTTTGGGGACAGGCCATGCAAGGAGCTGGGCCGCATGTGCTGAGAGGGAGAGGGTGAGTTTGGAGTGCTGGAGGCAGGAGAGCTGCTCTGGGAGGAAGCACCTAAAGAGTTCAGCGGACACATGGGGAGACGTAAGAAATCACCAGAGGAAGAGGTTCACAGCTACACAAAGAAAGGTGATCTCACGGATAATTGCTGGATAACTATCTAAACATGGCAACATACCGAGGTAGGAGGGCTCCGGGGTTGAGCGGTGGACCTGAGTTGGGGACCGGGCAGAGAGGCTGTGAGTTGGGGAGCCAGGAAGACTTTCACTGGAGGATAATGAGCGATTCAGAGAGGACAGACTGCGGCTGGTGTGGAGGAGATTGGACTGCTTTGTGATCTTACGGAACAAGGAGTTGCGCTTCTTACTGCAGGATTGACAGAGAATTGAAGTGTACAAAATGAACGTGTTGATCTTAAATTAACACATACTCATACTAACTGGCACAGAAATGACTCTTGATGTTTCAAACCAGATCGTTAGAGATTCTATAAAAGACCATTTCCTTACACAGTTAATATGAAGAGGAAAACTTAAACAAGATAAACCCTGGCTAACTAAATAAAGGAAGTAGGTAATCAACACCCATACACTAAAAATGTAGAAAAACTGAATTTGATCTACTTTTAACTCATGTGGCCAAGAGACAAGATTTAAAGAAGCAGGACTGTATATTACAAATGTTGTTAAGCATCTGGCAAGTTTTAGTTAAGGGAATTTAATGGTAAAACTGTCTAGCAAACTGCTGAAAATGTTGACTGTAAAGCTACCCAAAATTTTGAAGAAAGGCATGTATTGACAAAATACTCTATCAAAATATAACTGGAATATGACACCAAAACCTTCATGATGAAGCAGCTCACCAT
Source organism: Xiphophorus hellerii (assembly GCF_003331165.1). Lineage (NCBI taxonomy): Eukaryota > Metazoa > Chordata > Actinopteri > Cyprinodontiformes > Poeciliidae > Xiphophorus > Xiphophorus hellerii. Next base: position 10,659,657 of record NC_045676.1, on the reverse strand, counting down.
TCCTTCATTGGAATTCCTTTACTCTGTCCAGCAGTAAAGGAATTAGTAGCTTATTTAAAGTAATGAGTTTTAAATGTTAGCTTCATGACACCTGTAGATCCTACCTGTCCTGGCTTTCCTTCCCAGCTGTCCTCTTGTTTCGTCGAGCCATCTTACACTTGTAGCTGGCTTTGCGGGCAGGGCCCACTTTAATGGAGGTGTTCTCAAAAGGCGTGGTTGTCACCGTCACCTTATTCCCACTCTGCACAGAGCAATTAAATGAGTTCTGCCGTGAAAGCTTACAATGATTCAATGTTGACATGTTTGAAAGTAGTCATAAAGTTGCTGGCACAGCCTATAAATAAGATGAAATGTCACTGATGCCAACCTTGAGGATGAGCTCTACCACTTCAGTGTGGACCAAACCGTGGACCGGCTCACCGTTAACATGAGTTATTAGGTCACCTGCACAAAGACCGGCTTCCTGAGCGGGGCCTCCATCTTCAACATGCTGCCGAGGCACAAAAAAATATATAAGATTGCATTCAGAAAAACAAAGTACCTCTAGTCATGATTCAAATATATATATAAAAAAAATTGGAGCACCATTACATTTTTGGAACATTTAAAAATGATCCAGATGGTTTCTGTTGAGGTGATTTATATCCATGTCATTGTGGGAACACACTAACTGAAACCCCGGGGTACACAATTTTAACAGGGGTGCCAACAAACCTGCCTGATATATAAAGATGCAGGTCAAAAGATAGACTAGTTTTCCTCTGTGTTCAACTTTTATTTTATTTTTTCAGCTATTAATCTGTTATATGAGACCATTCATTTCCATTTGCACATTCAACAGTCAAAGTAATAAAGTAGTTTAAGCTAGTAAATGTTCAACTCCAGTAGAGTAAATGCCACAAAACTATGACTCATGTCATTTCCACATTTTTCTTACCCAAACCATGTGATGGACACTGTAGATGTCACTGTCTCCAATGTACACCCTGATAGCCCTTAGGGTAAAGCCGTATTTCTTTCCAGAGCGATGGATTGTGATCGGGGAGCGCAGAACACTGACTGCAGGAAAGAAGTCTCTGCTGGGTGAGGAGTCACGTGACGAGGGATTGGAGGAGAAAGAGTGAGGCGACATGGGGCTGGCCAGTGGAGAGAAGCCACCGTGTTGCTCCACTGCAGGCAAGGAGGAGGTAAGATCAGAGAAAATAGACTTCAGGCGTTTCAGAGAGTAGCAGTGCTTTAGGACCTTCAGTCTCTCACCTGATGGGATGATAACAGACAGAGCTGTGGCAGATGCTGACTTGATAACTTTGTTTCCTTGTCTGGAGTTCCGTTTTTCTCCATCGCCAGATAAATGGTGGTGGCGTGCCCGGCGGAGGACCAGGTCATTTGTGGCTCTGGGCCCCAGAGGGTCATACAGAGGAGTGATCACATCCCGACTGGGTGCGGCAGGACCGGGGGATAATGCCATGATGGCTGAACTTACACTGGCACTCTCTCCAAGTCTACTTGATTTGTCTGCAAGAAATCCAAATGGTTTGAACATTACAGGATAATTTCAGCTGAAATTAGAAATAGTCCCACTGGTTCGATTCTCTGCATCAAATCAGGCATTACAGACTTTGTGCTTTCTAAGTTTTGCCAACAAACCTGCTCCATTTATCTCCCTCACAATGGGCCTGTGTTCCAGGAGGCTTGGTGAAGGGACAGTGGTACCATCAAGTGAAGTTCCTCGGAACTTCATGAGGTTCTGACGGGTCAGGGAGTCGGACTCTCCTTCGAAGGGTGACGCAAAGCGATGGGTGTCCATCAAAGCTGAGAAGCGTCGCCTGGCACCAAGAGGAGGGCTAGCGTCTCCTTCCATGTACAGAGACTCAGAACAAGACAGCCGCTTCCTGAACAACCATAAGGGTGGTGAGGTAAAACAATAACTATAGTTTTAGCATAAAAACATTTGCTCATGTGCATTAAAGGAATTTTTAACGGTTTTTGTGGCACTACAGGTCTTTGTTCAACAGCAGGTGGACAGGAGGAAGAGTAGAGAGAAAAGAGAAGTGAGGACAGTGAAGCCCTGTTTAATTGTAGATCTGCGTAACACCAACTTCTCTTTCACACAGGGATTGACCTTCTTCTTCTTTTACTGTATTTATAGATTCCCAGTGATGCAGAAACAGATAGCTAGGTAATCTGTGGTGGTATCAGACAAAAATCTTTTCTTTTTTTTTACTTTGCCATGAACATTTTAATGTTAAAACAATTACATTTTGCATTTGTGAAGCGAGCAGAAAGTCTGCTCAAGCTATTAATGATTCTTAAAGGTAAATGGGAATTGGCTAAAATGGATATCTCCAGCTTTTCAGAAGTGAAAATCAGCAACAAAATCTTTGATGTATTAAGAGTAAATAGCAACGTGTTTTCTTGGAAGAATTAAGACATACAGTATTTACAATAAAAAAACCTCACAGAAAGCTGACAGCAACTCACATCTCAGGAGATCCAGTCCTCCAGCTTTTCTCCCTCATGCCGAAGCTTCCCAGGCTCTCTCTTTTTGCCACCTTGTCCTCTCGTGGGCTCCTGTGTTCTCGACGGGACACAGAGGTTGTAGCTTTCTGCTCCAGCTGGGAAAGGTGCTCCATGCTGCTGTACACCTGCGGAAAGACAAACAACTCGTAAATCCTTAAGTTGGATGTCTTAAACTAATAATCTAACTGCTGAGTTGTAACAAAGGTCCATACAGTGTTTCTGTGTGGTGATAATGTTAACTGTCAGGCTACATAAATTTTGCAGAGAAATACGGCTGCATGTTAAACATAACTGTCAGCACTTGTGTTGCATTATGAGTAATGATGGAAGGTTTTATTACAGAGGAAGAATATTCACTTTTCATCACAAAAAGTTCTCAATATAGGAGGATTTTTATCACATTTGTGTTTGACAATTCAAGATTTCTAAGAGAACTATTTTCCATCTTCATGACCTTTAACCTTAAATAAAGCAATAACAGTGCCTTGCAAAAATTTTCAGATCCCATGAACCGTATCCTATTTTGTCATTTTACAGCCACAAATGGTGATTTGTGGTTGTAAACACTTTGTGTTTGCCTTTGTATATAAAAGGCAAACACAAAGTGATGCGCAACTGAACAAATAAAAATGAATGTGTTCTGAGGCTTTATTCTGAGACCAAGAAAGAAATCCAGACAATCCTGATATAAAACCGTAAATAATCCACCCTGTTATCCATGACAGCTATTGCTTAAAGAAAACTATAACAAGCATTGTTTGCAGTTTGTTACAAGCCATGCAGCAGACAGTAAATATGTGAAAGAAGATGAGCAAGTCAATTGTTTTGTTTTAACTTTTTGGGTCATGCAGGCAGCTTTGTGTGGCAGAAAACTAACATTTTACATCATTCTGAAAGCAGATATGACTCTGCCAACACAAAGGTGTATGGACTTGCTTAGCAGTTAATGGAAGGCAGATTTACCTCCCATAGAGGTAAATCTGCCTCCCATAGATTTACCTCTATGGGAGGTAAATCTGGAAAGACAGCTGTAAGACCAGAAGACCTACAGCTGTAATTGCAGAGAAATGTTTTGACTTTTCATTCCATTTCATTTCCCCTCCACTCCAAAATTAGGCACTACTTTGTACTAGCCTATCAGTTATGGTCAATGAAAAAACATTGTAGTTTGTGGTTGCAATGTGACACAATCTATGTGGGAATAAATACTTTTGAGAGGCTGTAAACTGACAAGTCTTTTACAAGGACTTGTCTCTGTCTTCCTATTTGCTTTGCTTCCAATAATTGCTCCCTGCTTCCCAGTTGATTAGCTCTTCCTTATGTATTAAAGTAAATAATACATAATCTGTATATTTTCATTCTCATCAGTTAGTGAAATCAGTTCTGCATTGTGTTTTTTTCTTATGATATGAATAACTGCTTGTTCCTACCAGCCAAACTGCATCTTGATCCTTTAATAAACACAGTGACAGCTTTGCCCAGACTTTTGAGGTTGTTTACAAAACTTCAGTAAAAGACAGAATGTGACTCAAATATTTTAACCAAGTGATGAACAGACATACACTTTAGCTACAAGCAGCATAAAGCCAAATGCCTAAATTTCTGCCAAGAGTTTCACTGCCCCTGTCATCTGTTAGGCTAAGATTAGTAATTAGAGGTTTATGTGGAATACATCAAGCAGTGATTTTGTTTTCTTTCACACCAGGTTGTAAAGCTGATTACACTATGTAATTGTGGCAAATAATTAGAGTACTAATTTTAACTTGGGGTTTAATGTTGGTCACATTTTTTATTTGTCATAGCTTGTAAGGCTCTCATTATGTGCAGAGTAACAGTTTGTGGGGGAGGACAATGAGACGAGCTGCAGGAGTGCACCATGGAAACAAGCAATGGCTGAAGACCCAGCTGTCTTCTCAGAAGGAAAACAGCAATGTTAACAGTCACATACAGTACTTTATAAATACATTTGTTCCAGTTTTGTTGTGTTTTAACCACAAACCTCAATGTATTTTCTCTGGGCTTTATGTGACAGACTACCACAAAGTAGTGTATAGCTGTAAAGAAAGCAAAAGTATTCATGGTTTCTAATATTTTCTAACATTTTTTGCAATAAAAAAAGGTGAGTATTTGTAAATAAAATCCAGTGTAGCCGATTTCCTTCACAAGATGCTAAATAAGTAAATAGAACCCATCTGTGTGGAACGAAGGCCTCAGAAGTTTGTTAGGAAACATTCAGCCCATTGTCTGTAAATGACTGCAAACCTACCAAGTTTAAGTAGTTGATGTTTTGGTTTGTTTACAGTTGTGTTGCATTCTTTCCTGTTTAAGAGAATAAATTGAAAAGTTCATGGGATATTGAATTCTTCTGATCTAACTTTGCTTTAAATTTCTTCACCACTGTATCTGTCTATCCTTGGTCTTGACATAATCAAGACCAAGGACTTTGTGTTTGATTTGCATTGGGTTGGTCACTTACGGTGAACCAGCACAAGATTTACGAGTTCGTTTTTTTTTATGTGGTTTTGGGAACTGACGGTCTGACAGGACGACCTCTCACAGTTCCCCGCTGTCTGATCGTGACATTTGCTGCACTCCTCCTGAGCATTGCACTAAAATTACATGAGGGTTTACATTTATATATTGCTTTTTATTAGTTTATCACGAAAAACCATCTAAAATACACTACAGTTTGTGGGGTGTAACATGACAAAATGCAAAAAGGAGCATGAATACCTTGTAAATATATTGAAAAGGTACATAAACTTTTTGAACCTTCAGTAGAAATTGGAGACCGGTGAAAGCAGCATACATAGTGTGGCTGTTAGAAAATCGACACAGACCTCATTAACAGCAGGTATGAAACCAGGCTCAGCCTTGTAGAGCCTCTTGGTGCAGTCTGACCCACATTTTTCCCCTTCCTCATCAACCCTTGTCATGTAATCTCAAGTGCAAAGAAAGTATGGTGTGCTGACACAAAGAGGGGAAGATAAAAGCGTAGATAGAAACACAACCAAGGGTAAGAAAAAGGAAGAGGTGTACCTTACTGAAGCGAGGAGAACAAGAGGAGAACTGTCTGATCTCCACAGGTTCATCATCATTGGTGTCATCCTCATCGTACGTGTTGATGTGGTGGTAACGATCTGAACGGGCTGGAAAACAGGAAAATGGGAGACAGGAGAGCTGTGACTTTAATGGTGTCAGATTATAACCTAAACTTGTCTTAAATGCAGTTACTCCTATTTTTAGGCATGTTAATCCAGAGACACAAAGTGCACATACTATCAAAGTAGCTAGTGTCTTCCTCTGACTCCAGGTGGGGGACAAACTCTGCTTTCTGTCTCAACAAACTGTTCCAGTCCAGCGCAGAAAAAAAAGCGTGCTGCTTAACCTCAAATGCTCCACCTGGTGAGAGAAACAGAGGCAACAAATGTCTGTCTTCCAGTGATTTGAAGTAATGGACAAAAATATTTAGATTTGTTCATTTTTATTTTTAGTGCATCCTATACTATCTGGTTTACTGATAATTTAAAAACATAATAACAGTTAGAAGTTGTAAGGGATTCATTTAAAGTGATTGCCCATTGGCAATTACAGGGTTCTCAGGCAGTAATCCCAATTAAAATCAGTCTTAAATTTCTTTAAAATTTAAGACTGATTTTAATAGGAGTACTTGTTGCAACAACAGTGTTAGATTTAAAAAAAATAATCTAAACTAAAAGAAAGTTTGATTTATTGAAATTATACATTTGTGCAATACAAGCTGAGGACTGAGAGCATCTCAAAGGCAGCTGAAAGCATTGCCGTCGGCAATCTAAAAATAAACCAATGAATATTCAATTTTTCAAAAATTCTGATTGCTATCAGTATAAAGCATAAACTCTGTATATTTAAACATTTATTCATACAAAGTTTTTCTTTTAAACCTATCCAGGTATTGAAAATGCTTAAATGAAATTAAACATTTCCCATACTCTTTAAAAAATATTTTTTTTTTCTTGAAAAAGTGTACAACTATTGGCTGTGAATGCCAACTGCTTCACCTACAAACAGCTTTTCATTTGCTAAGTTTAAGTTACATTTGTCCAGACTAAGAGATTTAGGTTTTATGTGTTCTAAAAAAAAATAAAAGATGCATAATGCTCATAATTGTTATTCAACACAAAATCAGAAATAATGCAATGTAGAAAAAAAAAATAACAGAAAAAACTTGCCAAAATATTGATACTGGGTCAATAGTAATTCTATATAATTTGTAACTTTGCTCTAAGTACAGACACAATGTTACAGTAAATGCATGAAACCGTACCTGTGCCCAGCCTTAAAAGAGGGTTAGTCTGTAACAGAGCAGAGATGAGGGCCTGAGCGTCTGCAGGCAAAGCATCATCACCATCTGGCCAAACTATGTCATCTACAACAGATGGCAAACAGAGCAAAGGTTAAAAATGTTAGCCTGATAAATCACTTGAGGACCAAATTAATTTGGGTTTCTCACCAGTGATGACCTGTCCAAACAGCTCTTCAGGAGTGTCTCCAAAGAAAGGTACACATCCCACCAAGAACTCATAGAGGATGATGCCCATGGCCCACCAATCCACAGGTTTCCCATAACCTTGACGGAGAATCACCTCAGGAGCAATGTACTCAGGAGTCCCACAGACCTGGAAGTGATGGAGAGATGGTAAAGAGCAAGAATGTAATAGAAATTTTTTTAATAATGTAAGCTCTTATTGTGCATGTTATGAAATGCTCTAAAGCCCAGGCTAGATTATCTAAACTTCAAACAAGCTCAAGTGAAGCCTGTGTAGGTTTGCTGAAATCTCTGCCAGGGGGGAAACACTGAGCTTTGCAGTTAGAGAAGCTTTACAGACAACAGTGTGACATCAATTAACAGTTTCCAGGCTATAATATAACACAATGACACAGATAAATACTGAGAACCTACTGAAAAGAGGAATTCCTACAGGAAGGCTTAATGACATGCTGGGATATAATGTATTAATTTATTTATAGAAAAAGTGCCTGAGAAGTTGACACATCAGTCAATAAGCAAATGTTTAAACTGAATTAAACTCTGTCTAGCTCACTCTGTGAAAGTCATTTATGCAATAAACAACATTTTTTTGTGCAAGAGGGTTTGCTGGATCCAGAAAAAGTTTCTAAGTAATGATTTCTTTTATTAAGAGACAAAAGTGGGCCCAGTGGGAAATCTTTTGTTAAATCACGATTTTCAGCTGTGACTCCTGTCCTAACAATATTTTCGGGTGTTATTTTGGCAAGACAAGAAATCCCTTAAAAAAAAATCAGAATATCAGCTAAATGATCTAAAAAAACAACACATCATATCCAAAGCCAAGGCAATAAAGCAAGAGACGAGACACATATTTTTTGACATTGATCACTCTGGAAAGATTTACGTAGACATTTTTATGGTTTCTGGACCCAATGTAGCACATTGAGTCATTATCCAAACTGGAAAAGTGTTCAACCTTCTAAAAAATGGCCGGCCTACAAAAATTAGTTCAAGAGTGCTTTGAGAGCTCATCCAAAAGGTCATGAAAAGAACCCAGAACGTCTTAAACACTGAACATCAGTGTTTAACTATTACAAAGAGACTGGGAAAATTGGCTTTTTTCCCCCAGAGTCACTAGGACAAAACCCCTGCTTTGAAAAGAAACATATTGTGAAGACCCTTGACTGCTTCTGTTAGCTTGTGACCTTAACCACAAGTGCATTTGGGCAATGATTCAAAGGCAGTGATTCAAACCACACCAACAATTAAAAAATAAACAAAGTAAACAAATAAATGAAGGATTTGGAGTGAAAACTGATTGAGATACTGTGACATAAAATCAAGTAGGCTGATCATGATAAAAACTCTTCAGTGTGGCTGAATAAAGCAATGTTGGAAAGAAATGTGGGCCTAAATTCCTCCAAAGTGATATAAAAACTCATTACCAATTATCACAATCTCGTAATGGCAGCTTTTAGGTGTAGAGGAGAATTACTATTTTGGTTTGGACAGCTTTTTTTCTTTAATAAACAATATCATAATTTGAAAACAAACATAAAGCATAAAGAAAAAAGATTTAAGAAGGCAAACAAATTTTTTTATAACACTGTATTTTGTTGAAATGACCATAAACCTTAATGTCAAAAGAACTCAGATGTTCTCTCTTGTTGGAACTGTTAAAATGCCTTTATTCCCATGTCATTAACATCAATTAAACCTTTGAAATGTTTTCTTCGTCAAACAGGGGAGTCAAACAGATACAAATCAATCATTGTATTTCAAAAGAGATGTTCCACTCTCAGGAGTGCGAATTATTATTCTGAAACATGAATAATGGTAGCGCATCTAACCCATGAACACCTTGTTCCACAAATGGCATTAAAAACATCTCTTGTGGTCCACAATTTTAGCCGAAGCTGGAAAAATAATGCAACATTCAAATCAGACAATGGAGAGAAAAATGACAAAAAAAATACTAATTAATAACTAGAAAGTTTGAAGTTTGTCAAACTTACAAATAAAAATGTGTTCCTATTGTTTTCCTTTTTCTTCCTTTTTATAGGAATTTAATCAATTCCAGCAGCTTTTAATAAAGATGCATCTTTGTTCTGCAAACAAAAGCAGAATCTGTCATGGGAGAAAACTAATGTTACCTCTGGGAAAAGCAGTTTGTGCTCTTTCTTATTTTTCACTAAAAATACTTGTATTATCCATGTAAACTTAGCATGAAAACTAAGGAAATTTGTATTTAGTTGATTATTTCTTTTTTGTACCAATACTTCTGGGCAATAACATATCATTGGAAAGTCTGTTTATTTCCCTTTAAATGGTGCCACATTTGCAAGGAGAATGCATTGGTGCGTTTAGCGACTGAGTTGAGTGAGTGGGTTGTTCACAGGAAAAGCTTGGCAAAACCACTCTGCCAATGCCAAACAGCTCATTCTGCTATTGACTCTTGTGGGTTGTTGTTTATTGGATTTGATAATTGAAGTCTGAATAAACAAGACATACTAGCAATTTAACAATTTATTCATTTAGTAAACTCTGTGGAAAAACCATACATGACCACAACAGTGTCTGACTAGCCGAAAAAGGCTTGTCTACTGAAATATGTTGAGGATTTTTTTTTTGGACCTGATGACAATGTCATGAAAATAAGGAGATTTTATTGGATTAAAATGGTGCCATGGTGTCCTCTGATATTCAGTGAGTCACTTGTGATGTGTTTAAATGTTCATGGTTACACTCTGAAACCATACTTAGCATACGCTATTCATTAATGTGCAATTGTAGACTATCTGTTGCCGAGTAATAAATGCATGCTCTTGTGTGAGGGTGTAAGTGCTTCTACTTGTGCCCACCGTCTTATAAAGACAGGCATTGCTGACGACTGAATGAGGCATTTCCCTTCAATAAGGGACTCCATTAAAAACTTAAAAAGCAAATTAGTGGTCTGTGCTAGCCACAAATATGAGATGATTACTGGCAGACTAACAGGCGCCTGTAGAATCCATGCAGCCTGAATGACTGATTACAGTTTAATTTACAGACTAAATAAATTTGATTGCAAAATTGATTTGTGATGAAGCTGGAGAGCATAAATGATTCAGTAACAGCAACTCTACAGGAGGAATTGTGTAGCAGGTTTTAAGAGCTTATTCGTTTTAGGAGGATGATTTGGCAAGTTTGCATGAATGACTGGAAGGGATAAAATATGTTTTAAATTGCTAAGCAACATCTGGATGTCTCATCTTTTGCACAATCTAAATGATGCAGGATAAAAACAACGTAAACTGAACAGACAGACAACATACCGAGCTTCACATAATCTGAAGGCTACCAAGTTAAATGTTGTCTGGATAACTTTATACAGCTTTTTTAAAGGTACAGACACAAAAACGCACAAAATAGCAGAAATAATTTGAAGGTGCAGTGCATTAATGGTATTTAGTATAGCAGAAGCAACAAAACACTTTAAAAAATGTATTTCAGTTCCAATGACATAAAGATTATATTACATACAAAGTTTGGACTCCTTTAAACTGGGTTTCTCCTGCAAAACCTTTCCAAAGTAGACAGAGTGACTGTTTGCACGTGTAATTTCAGATACTGCTTATAAAAACCACTGAAGTATTGTAATACTAAATTGTGACAATGACCCATTAACTCCGGTCAGTTTAATTCAACACAGTTGGCTTGGATGTGGTGTTTGTTTTACGTCAACATGCTGAGTATTTCAAGAAATTACAACATAATATTTCAATATGTCACTTTTTGGGAATAATGTGCTTGTGGCACCAGATGTTCTCATTATTTTCCACCACATTCATCCACATTCAGCTCTTGTTGGGAGCTTATTTTTTTGTCTTGACTGTTGGCAAAAATGTTGCAATTGTATTGTACATTGTAATTAATCATACTTTGTTCTCATCTACAAAGAACCCTTTATTTTGTAAAAAACACTGCCATGGTTTTAAAAATGGTGTTCAGTATGAAGGATTTTTCTAAGGATTGGTATCAAGTTTGAAATTTTGACAACCTTATAAGGAACACACATTAACTTGACAGATAAGGCAGAGCTTGATGTTTCTCAAAATGCCCATAATTTCTTCATATTTAGACTCATGTGAAACGCATGTAGAAAATATATGTTGAAAGATAGGAAACAGTGTGAGAGAAGCTTTTAAATAAATGTTCAAATAAAGGCCTTTTTCTGACTGCACCTGTTTGTCGAGGAATTCCCGAGCGTCTTTCTCAATGTGTCCTTCATACAGGTTGGTGGTGAGACTCATTAGACCCATCTTTGACAAACCAAAGTCTGTCAGCTTTATGTGCCCCATGGAAGTGATCAATAGACTGCAAGGAAACAAGAAAAAGGCATTAACGCTGTTGAAAAATGGAAAATAAACTTTCTTGCTGTTGTGCCATTAATGTTTTATTTTTAAATTAATTTTATATATTAAAATGTTTGGGTATTGCCCTGTTCACTCCTTCAACTTTTCTTTTGGGTTTTAGCTACTGCTTTTCCATAAGTAACAAAAAAATAAAGGGTTGTCTTTAAAATTCTCAAACTGAGTTAAAAGAATATTGGATAATTTTTATCAGTCACAATGGTTACTTATATGTAAACATCGACATTGAACTTTAATTCATTTCTCAGCCGGTTATTAAAAGCCAGTGGGTAACTTTTAAAACATGAAGGGCATGAAAACACAAATTTAAAGAAAGTCATTACTGCAGCACAAAGAACTCACTTGTCAGGTTTCAGGTCTCTGTGAACAATACCATAATTATGCAGATACTCCAAGGCCAAAACGGTTTCAGCAAAGTACATTCTCGCTAGCTCTACAGGCAGAGCGCCGATGTTCTTCAGCAAAGTGGCACAGTCACCTCCTGAGAAAAAACAAGCAGCTTTTTTAAACAAGAGTAACTTCTATCATTTTGTTACAGAAAACAGTTTAGGCTCAATCCACAAATCCAATGGACTGAATCTATATAGCATTTTTAATAATAATAAGCATTTTATTTGTTAGCGCCTTACAAGACAGCTAAGAACATTTACAGGAGAAAAATACACAAGAAAAAGAAACAACAAACAAAAGAAAGAAAAAAACAAGAAACTAACAAGAGATTACAATGAAAAAGCCAACTTGAATAGATGTGCTTCGAGTTGTGATTTAAAAGTAAGAAGAGAGTATATTGAGAATATCTGGAAATAGAGAGTTCCAGACTTCCCATGGTGCTGAGGCAGTCAGAGGAAACAGTGGGGTGGATAGAAGAGGAAATGCAAAGGGAGCGTGAAAGAGTGGCGATGTGCAGGAGATCGGACAGATAAGGAGGGAAGATGTTATGGATGGCTTTGAAGGTGTTCAGCAGTATTTTAAATTGGATTCTGAACATGACCAGAAGCCAGTGAAGATGCTGTAAAACTAGGGTGATGTGAGAAAATGAGGAGGTTTTAGTAATGATACGGGCAGCTGATTCTGGACCGTTTGAAGTTTCCGGAGTGATTTGTGAGGGAGATCAATGATCTGTTCCAGTTGACGACATTTGGCTTTAATAAACAGGAGTTCAGAAGTTCAAAGGATCAACCAAGTTTTCAAAGCTTAGGAAGCTTTACAAACTTACTAAGATTTATAAAGATTAGTAAACTTGCAAAGCTTTGTAAGCTTTACAAACTGAACACACACCCTGTGTATCTGACATAAACCAGTTCTGATCCAGTTACCTTCCACGTACTCCATGACCATGCAGAGATGGCGGCGCGTTTCGAAGGAACAGAACATGGACACAACAAAGGGGTTCTCTGCGAAGGTGAGGATGTCCCTCTCCACAAATGCTTGCTGGATCTGGTTCCTTAGTATCAGATTCTGCTTGTTGATCTTCTTCATGGCAAATCGCTGACGTGTCTCCCTGTGCCGCACCAAGTAGACAGCACTGCAAAGAGGAGTGGAGAACAAGGGAAGAGGAGCGAGAAAAAAAAAATAGTTTTTAAATTTAGAATATACAACACAAGCAACTTTCCTGTTCAGAATATCTCTTGCTGGAGTAGAATATAGTAGCATATTGTCATGATTCTAGGGTGTTTTGCTTTTGTTTTGTGTTTTTAATCATTTGCTTGTTTATTTTTGTGCATTAGGTCTTCCCTTATTCAACAACAATAATGAACACAGGAATGTGTTCATTACTTAGTTTCTTAGATTATACTTTTGTTTTGTTCTTTGTGCATTTAAATTTATTCATCTTAGATTATTGACAGGCCTTTCCATTTTGGTTTATAGATCCTTTAGTTCAACTCACTTTATATTAATTAGTCTTCCTGCTCAGTTTTCCTACAGTTGTGCTGGTTAATCTGTCAGTTTGTATCCCTGCCTCAGTATTTAAGCTCCTGGTCTTTCATTGCTCGTTGCTTGATTCTTTTGTTCATTACAATCTTTGACCTGCTGTCTCTCCACTTTTTTTTCTGCAATTTCTATTTTTTTTATTAAAGTACTCTGTTTTACCAGCTATACTATATCTCTGCACTTGGATCCTTCCTACCTCAACCATGACACATACTGTACTGTATATGTCCTGTCTACTGCAGGCTTTGCAGAGACAGCACTGTTCTTGCTCCCTGCGCCACCTGAGGCAGCTTTTATCATGCAGCAGCTTGTGCAGGTCAAGATAAAAATGACACTACATGTTATTCATTATTTTAAATCCCTTTGGGTATATTATTTCCTGAATCTATTTAAAATTATGTAACATACTTTCAAATAAATGAAAAAGCCATTCCCTGAACAGATGTCTGACATGAACCCAATAAAATGTGTCCAATCTAAATCCCAGGGGTTTTGACTTCCTGCTCTTTTAAATATTGATAGAGCAAAGGAGGGCAAGATTTAAAAAAATTGCGATGCCAAAACTGTTTTGTCTCGCATATCACTCAGACACTGACAGACATAACTGAATTTAAAATATGTAAGTCCACAGACTTAGTGGTACTTTAGGTTTCATAAAGAAACTATTATTTCTATCTATAAAATATCATAGCGCCACACAGTTAGGAGCAGAAAGAGCTGGAATACTGAAAAAACTTTTATCTTAGGAGTTTCTGTTATTAGTTTGAGAAATATTGGCTTTGACATTCTAGCTGTTAAAATATATTAAATATTTAGCAATCTAAAAGTAGTTATCTTCATTTTGTCTAAACAGAATGTGAAGTATAACAAAGTCAGCAGGGCTGAGAAGCTTACAATATCTGGGTTTTGTTACCTAACAATAGAACCTAAGTGTTCTATTACCAATGATTGACCAAAATATTTTAAATTTTAATATTTTAAATATGGAACTGATTTATATGTGTCTTTTGCCTTTTTTCTAAAATCCTATTTTAAATAGTTTAAAAAAATGATGTAATGATAATATTCCCAATTTTGTTTAGCTTTAGAGGGGAACTAAAAAGTGAACACACCCATATTAAATCCTATAGTTTCTGCTGTAGTAAAGTGATAAATCATTTTCAACATTTATAGTGATATTTTATTCAACAGTTAATCTGAGAAAAAAAAAACATAGAGAAGTTTAATGAAAAAGAAACACTGCAATAAGCTGGTTGCATATGTGTGCATTAGATTGTTACTTTGTTAAAACACTTTTTGATTCAATTTAAACATTCAGCCATCAATTCAAATCAAATCCTTAAAAAAGTTAATCTGTAGGTTTTTTCTGACATTTGCTGATATGTAAACACCCCACTTTGTACAGAAGTTACAAATAAAAGGAAACCATTGTATGAACGCAGCAGAAGGGCACAAAAAAATCACTGCATAATGTATGTCAGGGAAGAAAAGATGAGCTAGAAAAAGGTCAGCAAAGACTGCCAAGAGACAAACACTAAAATAGTTGCATGAGTTCCTAACTAGCACTGGTTGTGTTCCACTAAAATCTTGCGGAACAATGTTTTATAATCTTCCAATAAGTCAAGCTACAACTTTTTTTCCACAATTTCAAAACGTATATTAGGTTTTAAAACAGCAATTTTACCTAAGCAAAACTATGCCCAGCCATTCATATCATCAAATGACTGGCTTCAATAGAAAAAAGTTCAACGCGAAACTAAACTAAATCCGACAGGAAATGCTTACAGTCACCTGAAGTAGCCTTATGGCAGCTCTTTCATTAACATTTTTATGTCACCCTCCAACAGTTTAATTACTTTGTTACTTTACTTTTAAATGATATACCACATTAGAGGTGGAAAAAAGATTATTAATGGTCTAATTTTTATACCTTTAAAAACCAGCTTTTTCCAGGAGTGTAAAACTTGTGTAAACTTTTTAAGTCGATTGTAAGTCCCCAAAAAACTCTCCAGATTTTATCCTCTAAAGACTTTATATACCTTAAGCAGATGTGATTTCCTTTCTGTGCGGACTCAGTGAGGTACAAATCCTTTACTTACCCGTAAGCTCCATTGCTTATCAGTTTGATGGTCTGAAAGTCTTCTTCACAGGGTGGCTTGATGGATTTGCCTTTTCCCTGGGAACATCCAACGACTTAAAATCACAACTCAAACATTAACGTAAGCAATTTCTTTTGCAACAGCTGACTGTCCAAGTTTTTATGCTAGTCTGTAGGGACATTCATGTGAAATGTGTGTGACTGCTGATATGAAACAGGAGCATTGGGTGGATGTTTGTTTGTTAGTTCCTCACCTCTGCTGAGTCATCCGTCTCTGGAGTGTGTGGACCCTCACTGTCATAGCTGTCAAGGCTCACAATTTCTGTAGAGAAACATGTTTGTTTCAAACAAAAGTGGTGTTATAAAGATAAAAAAAGCACATGCATCCCACTTTGTTTTGGCAACCAAAATGTCCTCCTTTTAAGTGGTGCTATTTTCTTCAGCTCTCCTTCCTCCCTGTTTTGTTCTCCCTCCTCTTCGGCAGCACTGCCAACCAACGGTTAACGTTCCTGCATTTTCTATGTGACAGCTGGTTAAATCCTCCGATTGTGCCACAGTTTTGACGTGGCAAAGAAATAATTGACTGAGAATTTAGTTTCCAAAGCCCCGACAACGCTTCGCTGTAGTTAATAAATTGATTGTAGATAAAAGTCACAGAGGAGAGAATCACATAATTAGTGAGTTTTCTGTTTCAGACTGAAAGACTTGTCATTCGTCGCTAAGAAACCAAGAAAAGAAACAATAGTGTGAAAGTAAGAACGTGCAAGCGGCTATGTGGGTGTGCATGCATGCCAGTGCATGACAATGTAAGTGCAAAAGGCTGTGCAGGATAAGATATCAAGTGGCACATTGTTAGCAGAGATTTATTAAAATAAAGTATTTCCACTCAGTCAGAAATAAAACCATATGGTTATTTCTTAGTGAGTTATTCTGTCACATTAAACCATTAAAGCTCCTAAAGGACTACAAAAGGAGCAGTTCACCAGAAATGGACAAAACTTTGAGTGAGAGGGCTCAAATTAACTCACCATAAATGTAAGAGAGCAACGTTTACACAATATTACCCAGCAAATGTTACTGTTAAAACAGACAGTCTTATTCAAAGCATCCTTATCCACACTGTCATTCCGAATTTTCTTTTTCAAGACAACCATTATGAGTAAATTTATTTAGTGGTGAAGAAATATAATTTTAGGTAATAACTGTTTTTTATCAAACTCAGTTATTTCCCATAACAACCTCTTTAAGTTAAATGAAGCATTTTGTTAATGTATAATTTACTTTTTAAGTTCATCAGAGTTGAAGCATCAGGAGGTTTCAAATGAATAATCTGGAAACTGGATTGTCAGTGGATCTTTCAGCAAAGTACTGATGCAAAACTTTTTGCAACATACAAAATTAAACTTATTAAATGATCATCTCAGTTCCCAGATGTAATTCATGAAGAAATCTGTGCATTAAACATTCAGATTGATGCAGGATAGAGCTGCTCCCTTCAGAAATCACTAAAACAGATAATCTGTCTTTTTCTCACCCCAAATGTACCACTTTTCTTATTTTGGTCTGTACACTCACTGATAACAAGTGAGCTTTTTATCCTCAGATGCTTTTACTGTGGGTTGAGCTTCATGGTGCATTTCCTTCATCTTTCCAACTATTTCAAGTGTTTACGGTGAATTATTTGTTCATCTCCAGGATAGGAAGCTCAGCACCTAAAAGAGTGGCAGTGATCCTTGGATTTAACTTCAGGAAATAAATTGAAACTATTAAAGCCTGTCTCCAAACTGAAAAAGAAATTCTGTGTGCATTGCTTCAGGCAGAACGTTGTGCGAAAAGATAAAAAGTATTCGCTCTTTCTTTAACCTTCTAAAGGATCTCGGGTCAGTCCCAGTTGACTGATGATATATCTGGGGATGTCAGCTTTCATTAATTGTCCCTCTTTGGCATGATCCTCTGCAGCCTCCAGTAGATGGTAAAACTCTTCTGGATTGAACTCCTGTCATTGGATGGATAAATGTTGAAGAGAAATCAATGTAAACAGTAAGCACAAAAATGTATTCATGACAGAAAGACAGAAACTAATTGGGCATTTATTTGAAGAACCAATCCTAAGAGCATCCCTATGTATTTTTAGGTTTTCCACAGTTTACAGTTGTTTACATTCATTTTTAAGTATAGGAAACTAAAGCTATAAATGTAAGGAAGAAATTTCGAGAAGAGGTTTAAAATATCATGGAAGCGCCAGTAGGAAGAATTGAAAGAACGAAAACGTACACAAGGATGAAGGATAGAAGAACATCATACAAGTAATATTTTGCTCATTTAAAAGAATGCACTAGAGTTGCAGAAGCATAACTGGTCCACTACATGACAAAACACAACCAGCATTAACACTCCTGTAGACTTTGAATTGCTCCCTTTTTCTTGTCAAAATCCTCCCTTTATCAACTGGAACACGTTTTTGTGGGACTCAGTTTCATTCTTGTAGCAGGGAAAACATTTTGATTGGAAAACCGAGGGCATGTTGGATCATTTCCGTCCATACTTTCTCATCTTTGCTCCTCTAGTCCAGAGGAGAAGGAATTAACCTGGCTTTCTGATCACTTCCTCTGCTGGGGGGATAATATTCCGGCAGCTAGCAGCGTACTGACTGTGTGACATTTTCAACAAATCAGACTTTGTAACTGACCTGAATGCCAAATGAACTCCACAGCCACGGACAACATTTTATCAGCGCAAGTATTCTCCTTTCCAACCTTAGAGCCATGAGGATCTAAAGTCCCCGCCACATCCTGACTGACCCTATCGACCTCTTCTGACGGTTGCCTTGACAACGGAAAGATGAGCCGGAGGGTTTAGGAGCCAGATGAACAGTGGAGGCCATCAATCAGCGAGCAGATATGCAGGTGTGGTTAGACCTTATATGTGCACAACAACTAGTATTATTCCTAGATAATTTCAGGTGAAATATGCATCAGCATGCCAAGGACACGGCTCCATCTACCAGGGCAGATTTGATTCTGAGAGAACAGCCAGGTACAGGAGGAAGGAATATTCCAATTTCCATATTGCAGATAAGTAAAAAAATATCCTGGAGGATTAAGTATATATGCTGCGGCAGCAGAGCATTTGCGATACACCGAATGACACAGTTTTAACAAGACCCTGACCTCTACTGCATAATACAACACATTTATATGTTTCCAACATATCATACGATAAAAATACTGCTATTTAATTAAAAGCAACAAATAAACACTGGAATCTATTTCTAAATGCAATGACACATGCAAAATAAATATCACAATTGAAGAATTGCTACAGATAACATGCAACAATGTTATGCTAATGAACTATTTAGTGCTTGTATGCAGGAAAAAGCTTATTATGCCTATTATAATTTATGTAATTCTAATAAGAAACCGATATGCAGAGTGAGTGTAAAGATGCTTAGGGAAATTGGTAGGTGACTGGAATTTGTCACAAAATCTAAAACGGTGATTTTACTGAGGGTTGACATTTCTTAGAGAGATGTAAGAAACTATTTCAAACTAAACAGTTTATTCTTTGCTTGAGAGGTTTATTGCGAGGAAATAAAAGAGCAGCACTTTCAGCAGATAACAGGAAGTATTGATTATTACTAAAGATTTTTATTTTTTCCTCTTAGCATTAATAAATCCCAGTAGATTTGTAACACTTTTTTTAACCAACTAACCAAACTGATAAAAGGAACATATATATGGTCAGAAGGAACTTGCCAAACACTCCAGCAGCCTGGCAGGACGAGATATGATGATGAAGAGCTTTTTCACAAGCTCAGTGACAAAGGTGAGCTCTGAACTCTCTGAGCGCTCATACGCCTGGCAAAGAAAGACAGGATGACGTTAGGTGAGATATGAAGTCAACAATTATCTCCATCTTTATGATTCATGCGTAACTCACATCATGCAACAGCTTCTCCAGATTCTCCTGCAGCTCTCGGAAGTAAACGCTTGTAATCAGCCCCTCATGTGATTTGGTCAGGCAGTCTCTGGACATCTCGGCAACCTGGTGGTGGATGAAACTGAGGACCCCGTCGGCCAGGGGCAGCACATTCTCTGGAGAGTAGTTCTGGATGAACTCTGCCAACCTCTCCTCCATCTGAGCTGTGGCCTTAGTGGGGACATGTGTGATGAGTTAGACTACAATGCAACAGAACCTTGACTGCACACTTCTGTAAAGTTTTAGAAGTAGAGGATTCTTCTATTAAAGTATATTCCATGACATTTGTTGCATGGCATGCGTTTGAATAAGCAAATCCTCACAACCCTATATGAAATACAGACATTTAAGTCAAAATTTTAGAGACAATTAAGAGTTAAAGTCAGGCAGGAAACCATGTTTGTGCTGAAAAATATGATTTTACAAGCAACTGAATAAGGATATATTATTACACTTTTAGACAAATACACATTGAGACCTCATTTCCTTTCAGTAATTATGACAGTGTTTAATATGTTTTACGTTTTTGTACAGATTCAGATTAAAATGTTCCTTCAGCATATGATCAAACAATGAGAAAAAGACTTTCTTTTTATCATGACCACTTTATATATAAATTATATTAATATTGCCTGTTCCTCTGTCAGTCTAGGTACTCTTGTGTTAGAAGTACAAACTGAAGTCAGGTCCAAGTCTCCAATGGAAACAGAAACCAGGACGCCTGTCTCGTGCTTGTCTGCTCCCTCAGCTGTGAAAAGCTTTTGAACAGTAACCAGCAGAGCTTGATTGACTGAACATCTTAGGATCCCCTTTTCACAAAAGTCCTCACGAAATATCAATACTTCTCTTTGTTCTTGCAGTGTGCTCTGCACTTTAGTGGAGGTCAGCTAAATGTAAGTATTCACAAGGGTTCTCTATAAATAAACAGGTATGAGAATGCAAGCATTTGACTGAGCTTTAAAGGAGACATTAATGTGAAATCTAGTGGCATTTACAGGACAAATAATATTCTGAGATGAAGTAGGCCAAACTCTTGATTGTATTTGGAACTCAATCTGAAGACCCAAACCTCAATAATGTCAAATTTAAGGTAAGCAATTACTATTGAAAGCAGTGTTTAGTGCTCAAAGCTTTCAACACTGCAGGTTTTAGACCTTCTTTGCCTCAACATTTCTGATTTACATAATTACCTGCAATATGTTCTACAGCTGACTAACTTAAGAAGCTTCTGGGGTGAGAAACAAAGAAGTGTGAAGAACTTTTATCTTAAACCCACTATGTAAACATGCATTGCATTATTCTGTCTCATCCAGCTGCTATAAAAATGGCAGCAATGTTTGAGACAGGATTCAGAAACTGCTTCTCATTTTTCCCGTCATTCCCTAGACGTGCATCCTGTCGTTCATGCTTCTACAACGTATGTCATTATGAATATCAAATTTATTTAAAAGTTTGAAGTAAATATATTTAAATGTATACATAAACTGAGCTCTTTTTATGCTTCATCTCCATCATTACTCAAATCTACTTAGATACCAAGAGAAATAAAATGATATTCAATAAAATGGACACCTAAAAAAAGAAAGGAAGAAAATTACTATCCATATCTACAAAGTGGGCATACAAATTTCCAAAGAATGCTGTTGTCCTTGATTAATTTGTTTTTATAAACAGAAAACGAGCAGTAGCAATAAAATAAAACAGGAAAAATAAGATGGGTTACACAGGGCTAATGGATTTGTTATTGATAGAGATAGAAAGCCTATTAGTATATTGTTTTGCACCTTTTATGCAAAACATACAATTTTTAAATTTGGCTGAGCAGTGTAAGACTGAGTGAACTTCATATTCTAATCAATAAATGTCAACTGAACTTGACACAAGTTGGTAAAATGTCACAAATGAAATACTAGTATAATAATTTGGTCTTGATGCTAAATACTATCTATTTCTAAAGAGTTTTGGTTTAACACAGGAAACCCACAACTGCTGACATTATATTTTACCAATATCATCCTCAGCTGTTGGAGGCAGGATTTTACAAATTGGCTTTTTTTTGGTTAGCTCTGTAACAAATAATCCCTTTATTGTGAGCTTTATAAAATAATCACTTGCACACTTTCTGCTGTTTGATAATGATGATAGAGAACTCACTGCAATGCCGACTTGTTGCTGAATGTTATAAATGACTCATGTGGGCAACATAAACAGCAGCAGCTGTGTGCAATAGCACTGGAAATAAATCAGCATAGCCTGTGAGATGATATTCTACTTTTCATCTTGAGGTCAAATTAGCTCATTCTCAACTAAAGTCAAACTTATAATGTAAACAAATTAACCGATCCTTTAACACCTGAAATGGATAAAAGGTGTTTATACTGAGCCACCTGTCAACCCCAAGACAAAAAAAAAAAAATCTTAAATGTGTTTTCTTGAAAGGTTTTTAAGATTGTATCTGTTGCTTGGAAGTTCTTGCTAAAATAATTGGTATCTGTGTTCTTGAAAGGTCTGATTCCTGTTAAAAAAGGAATGTTTTATCTGCAAGTAAGCCTTGACCATTGTGCTGTGTGTTAGAGGAATGTGTGTGTGTGTGTGTGTGTGTTTAGGTAAGGTTTGTGTGAGCCTGACCTTGGGGAAGCGTTCCTTGTAGACATGGTTCATCATCACAATTTCATTGTCATAGCAGGATGGAGAGCGCCCTGGGCTGAGGAGACAACAGACAGCAGGAGAGTAATATACACATACAGTGGTGTGAAAAAGTGTTTACCCCCTTCCTCATTTTCTTTATTTTTGCATGTTCGTCACACTTAAAGTGTTTTAGATCAAACCAATTTAAATATTAGTCATAGACGACACAAGTAAACACAAAATGCAGTTTTTAAATTAAGGCGTTTATTAATGGAGACAAAAAATCCTCAAAAAATGACTTAACTGTGATTTAACACACCTGAGTTTAGTGTATCTAGGCACAGAAAAGCCTGGTTACTGCCACACTGCTCAATTTAGACATCATTTAAATACGACCTGGATGACAAAGTGAAGTACACTAAAAGATCCACAAAAGCAACACAACATTAAGAAATCCAAAGAAATTAACACCTAAGTGTGACAAAACTGCATAAAAATATGAAATCAGGAAACACTTTGTCACACCACTGAATATTCTGGTGCAGCTCTTACTGAGGAAATCAGGCAAAAATACAGCAAAACAAAAGAAGTTAACAGATGCTATCTTATAATTTATACTTAAAGAGAGCTTTTTTTTGCTCTACTTAATTTTATGAATGTTGTTTTGGTCCATTATGTTAATAAAGTCATCAGAAATTCAGTGCACTCCGCTTCTGTAATGTTTTTATTACAATCCCCATTAACCGCCAGAAACAGATTTAATACAAAATCATCACCCAGCAATGAGAAGCAGGGGAACACTGTAGTTTAATACTACTAGATTTCTATATACACAATCTGAGCAACCAGCCAGTTGAAAACTCAAAATTCAATCTGATCAGAAAATCCACCACACCTATCTCGCACACTCTTTAGTGTGGAAGTTAATGCTGAAGGGAGAAGACTAATTACAATATCAATATAAGTCAAACAAAAGACCAAATGAGAAGAAGTAAACTTCTGTCTACACAGAAATGGCTGCTGTTCATTCAGACTGCTACAATAGAGATGGTCATTTAGCTCTGTAGCAGTTTTGGGTTCTATGCTTTTGTTTGTTACATACCTGACTTTTTCATGTACAAAACAGCAGGGCAAAGCTCAACTAGAAACCTGAAATCAACTACAAAGCTCTGACCAGTACATCTTAAACATACAGCCAATCAAAATGTTATTTGGATTAACACAACTGATGATGAAAAATATGTTAATTGAGGAAACATTTACTCTTTTTAGGAATTTGCAAGTGCAGTATTCACCCCTTTATTTCTAAGGTGTCCCTAAAAATCTCTCTTTTCAAGGGTTACAACAATGATTGATATGAACACAAATATTGCTCTCAGAAGAACCCTATCCTTTATAAAAATAAGCCTCTGTATCCCTGTAAAATTAATCAGCATTTTAAATGTAGTGTCATTTAAATGTGAGGATTATGCGATGAACCCAGGTTGTTGAGTGAGAATGATGATTTAATATCCATAGATCCAAAAAAACACAATAATCCAGGCAGCACAGATGAGCGGAAGGCTAATGCTCACAACTGGAACAAATGAATAACTGACGGCAGACGAAACGACAGACTTTACTCAAGAACTAGACAGATTAGACAAGGACCCAACAAGAAACAAGAAACACAGGTGGGATTAAATACACAGGGAGACAATCAGGAGAAACAAGGGACAGCTGGGGACAATCAAGGGGTGGACAGGACAACACGAAGACTAAATTTAACTGAAAACGACACAAAAACCTAAATTAACCCAGAGAAAAAACCAAAACCTTACATGTAGACTTGTTTTCTTGGTTTTCATCTGTTCTACCTCCACCATTTGGCATAAAATCTTTCCATTAGGATACAAGCAAGCAAGCACTTGAAAATGCTTTTCTACATCGTTCTTTTGACCTGAAGCTCTTGTACCTGAGGCTTCTGGAGCGAGGTCGCACATGAGGCGAACGCCGCCCCCCGTCATCGTCTGTGATGCTCTCTGTGCTGCCAAAGTGCTTGGACAGGAAGTGCAACTCATCCATGGTTGGTTGAAAGGGCAGCTGGTGCAGACGCTCCTGAGAGGAACTGGACGACTGGAGAGGGATCAGAGACAGAAAGAAGAAAGGAAAAAAGAGAGGGGTTAAAGTGACCTGCTCTTTCTTTGACTTTTTTTTAAGGCTTTGGAGGAAAAACATCAAACATTTAAAAATAGATACCCAGAGATAACAAAGACCACATCAAAAAGAAAAGAAAAGAAGAAAGCACAGCATGATGTGTGTGGGTAGAAAACTGATTGATAGAAACAGCTAAGTAAAAGAAAAACAACTACGAGAGGTGGAGAAAATACAGCACTGAAAGGGTTTGTGTAGGAGCATAGCCAACTTTAGTAGTCTAGAAAACATCAGAAAGACCTCAGCCCCTCAAAAAGGTAACTTAAAGTAGAAGTTGACTTGCTGCTTTAAGTGTTTGATACCACTGGGAGGTGAAGGTAACGCTGTTTGGGCTCAAACAAAAGACTTTTCTTCTGCACAGGAGTGGAAAGTGGCCTGGATCAATGTGAGGCTTAATGAACACATCTCCCTTTGGGAGTTCCAGGCTAGCTAGCTTTGGTCACAATCATTTCTGCTACAAAAATCCAGTTGATGCTCAGTTTAGAGAAGAGCTGACAGGACTAAATTAATTAGGAAGTTCTTGGACACAAAGATTATTTCATAGAAATTTTGTTTTATATAATGATCAATATAGAAGAGACATGTTTAGTATTGATCTCATATTTCAAAGAGTTTCTGTGAGGATATCTTTTCACTTCATCTACAACTGCTTTCTATATGAGGAGCACAGTTGGATCACCTAGCAGTCAATTTCAAGACTTTGTAGCATTTTGATGAGGTTTTATTGATTTTGGATACACACAGATTCACACTGACACAGTTTAAAGCAGTAAAAAGAGAAAAAAGTGCTGATCATGATGGCATGATGCAACTTTCTGCAGGAAAATCTTTGGATTTAGAGTTAATATAGATGCCTCTTTGTCACTGCACCCAGCTAAGCACTGATTTACCACAAAACGATTTCCGTTTCAACAGCCCTGCAGGATGGCAGCTGCTGCAGCCCAACAGGATAGTGCACTCTGCTTCACAGGAGTAATGCAATGCATTGCAAAAGTATTCATGCCCCATCGGGATTTTATACCGCAGTTAAATCTAAAAAGTTCACTGACCCCCAAGGTGGGAGAATCATGCTGTTTAGATACTTTTCTTCAGCAGAAACAGGAAAGACAGACAGAGCTAAATAAAAGGCAAAGCTGTAATAAAACTTGTTAGAAGCTCCAAAGTACTTGCAACTAGTGTGAAGATTCACCTTGTACCAGACAATAACTCCAAACACATCTTTATCCAAGCACTAGTTTGTGTTTGTGTGCCACATGAAGTCACAATAAAATACATAGAGGTTGTTTTGGTGATATCAAAGAACAAGGAAAAGCTCAACCAGATGCTTTTGCAAGGGACTGTATAAAGTAGAAAATGCTTAAGGTCAAAAACAAGCAAATATCTGCAAGATGCACTGAAGTTTGGGGCTGAAACGATTCCTCGAGTGATTCGAGTACTTCGATTATTAAAATTCCTCGAGGAAAATTTCACTGCCTCAAAGCTTCGTTAAGTTATGTTTCATTATTTAATGCACCGTGTTCCGGCCGGGTTATTACTTGCGTTGCGCAGCGCTCTCACTTCCACCTGAGTTGTTGACGAAAGCTAAGTGTTAGCAGCAGAAGGTCAAATTTTCAAGTTCGGCCTGGGAGGATTTTATTGATTGGTGATTATGTCCGGCGGGTCTTTGTCGTTTTTCGGGAGATCAATAAGCATCCTTAAAATGACTGGCACGACGCCTGGAGTACGGCAGCTTTTTCCATCCCGGAGCTGCTGCCTGGTGGCGGTTCAGAGCGAACAGTGGGGAAGAGCTGAAGGTGTATTTATACAGGTGAGCAGATAGACTGAACACTGCGGGCGGCTGCGCATTAGATGATTAACCTAAGTGTTGTCTTACGGACGAACCGGAAAATGTATTTAATATCATCCCGGTCTAAACAAATGGGTGGCGGAGCTCATCATGGCGGCACATAGCTGGTAGATGAGTTTCTGTGTGTGACGAAAGAAGGTGTCAAATCTCGTCGCTAACACAAACACAAAAGCTATAAATGTCTGGGCAAGGTGAGAGTTCATCTATTAAATTGACTGAAGATGAATGCATAAACTAAAAGCTGGAGTTTACAGACATTTTTATAAGCGTATTTGTGAGCCTGCCTCTTTATTATTAAATTGAATATAACTTCAGATTTTTGTGTAACTTTTCTTCTGGTTAACTTAGAAAGTGAGCTATTATTGTTACAAGTTCATTTTCTAACCTACATAAAAGTTATTTTTAGGGATGCTCAAATGTGAAAAATTGGACTGATGTTGATATGCGATAGTAACACTGCTGTTATGTTAGATTTACCAATGTTTTATCTTATCTTTTTTTTATCCGATTACTTGATTAATCGTAAGAATAATCGATAGATTATTCGATTACTAAAATATTTGTTTACAACAGCCCTGCTGAAGTGTACTGGACTCCAGCTCAGAGTCAATTCAGATCAATAGATCTGCCTGCGCCTGACTCCATAGATCATCCTGGGAAAACCTCTGACTGTTCACTGATCAATCAAAGCTTTAAAAAACTAAGTACATATACTACCAATTACTGCAACCCAACAGTCCTTAGAGATTGCGATTGTGATTTGATATGTTGCATGGGTTTACAGCAGCCCTTCTATTATATATAACGTTCTCAAAGAAAAACTCCTTTTTAAACACAAGAGTTCTCTGTCATTGTTTCTGGTTAGTATGCAAGTGTCCCACTGTAGCTAATCAAGCGAGTAATGGCGCATGTCAGAACCAGCAGAGCAGTAATGACTGGGTGGAAAGGCTGGAGAGGTGTGTTGGAGGTAAAAAGAATTTGGAGAGACAGAGCAGATATCTTCAGCTTCAATAAAAAGAGTCAGTAGAGTGAATTACTTTGTTGTTGCAGTGCAGAAATTAGGAGGAATAAGCAGAAAGGATGCAGAGGAGGTGAGTTTCTCCTGGATATAAATAAATGCACTGCAAGTGGACTGAGTTGACACATCCACCTGAGCTTCCCTCGCATTACAATCCATTTCCTAAATGGACAATTTAAAAAACATAAATGTGCCTTGGCAGTGTTCGTCTCTCACAGAAGCCTCTTATGTTTCGAACATCTTGCATTCAGACTGAGCCGATTGCTGTTTTAGTCTCTCCGTTTGCCTGAAATCATATTTCATCTCTAACTCCCTCTCTTTCATTTTGTCTCAGTTGGCTCCTTTTATCATCTTTCGCTGCCTCTCTGGAGATTTAGAGATGAAAAGAGAAACCACTTGCAAACACAACGATTGGTTACATTTCCTTTCAATTACCTCTGCTGCACGTTTTTTTTCCTGAAACTCTAAGATATGAGTTGCAGCTAAGCCAGGTCGATCATATCTTAGCAACTGATTAGATATTTTTAGCTCTGCTTTACATGCGTTGCATGTTCTTGCGAGTCAAAAGCTTTGAGAAGAAAATCACCCAAGACTCACTGAAGAGTACACAAAGTCAAAGAACGCTTGAGTGAACATGTTTGTGGATCCATGGCATTCAGCTGCAACTGCGGCATGTAATCATTTTAAAGCAAAACAAAACTATGTATCTTCAGAACATGGATTCATCCATGCTTAAATCTTTACAATATATGCAAATTAAGTCTTTGAATAGAATAAATATATGCATGAGAATGATGCAAAACTTTTCACTCAGAAATAAGAGAGCTTCTAAGATCAGGATTTTTGGAGTTAGGTAGAAAGATTAGTGTGGAAGAAACCCAGATCTCTCTCGCTTTCATGTTAGTTTTCTTCCTGAGCTTCTCTGGTACACATGGAGATGAAAGCATATGATCCCAGTGAGTTTCCATTTTCACACTGTGCAGAGGGAAGAGAAATCCTCTGTTGCTTTTTGATAGACAAGTTTCCTGTTACAAGGGCACACTTAGTCAGAAGGCTCCTCGATTTGAGAGGGGATAAAGAGAGGTTGCTGCTGCAATAATAAGACAACAAACTCAAGGGAAGTTAAGGCTGCTTTTGCTTTCTATTGAATGCTTTTTGTCAGATAACTTGGCTACACCTTATAGACAGGATAATGTGAACACAGGAGAGTCTGAGCCTCAGGTCAAAACTTGTTTGTTTGACATTTTTGCATCAAAAAGTCTAACATGGACATCAATAGTTCTAACGGATTAGAAACTCTTTAAAAGAACGTTTGTAATTTGCATATACTTTATTTGTAAAAACAACAAAAAAATGGCATTAGTAATTTTCCCAGATATACAGATAAAATTTCATCCTCATGAGCCAGCTGTACTGTACATGTTGTTGAAACTCTGCAATACATATAATTATATATGTGGCAAATTATGGGTGTGTTGATATAAAGCAGATCACAAGAGAAAGATTAATATAAAAAAGATTTTACCATTTATCCCTTTCATGCATAGCGGTCACTACAGTGGACAGCTATCTAAAAGCCATTTTCTTCTGCTTCCTGTGGATTTTTATGTTATAAATGCACACAGACTACTGAAGTGGACACTAATGCATCATAAAATATACCATGAACTACTGGCCATCAGCTGCAAATGCAAGAAATTATTTTTGTTAAATACAATATGGCCGAGAGACAAAAAAGCATGAGAACCGACCCGGTCCCTTCTTCTACTGTAGACGACTCTTGCAAGTAAAAAAAATATTGTGACATCAGATAACCCCTAAGGAACAATACTACTGATGTATTTTTCAAATAACAACTTTGTATTTGGACAAAATTACAATTGATCACATAAAAATAAAAAATAAAAATAAAATTATTTTTACAAAAAAATTTTCCTACCTTTTTTATGCCTTAAGAAAAGAATTTTAAAAAATGGGAAAAAAATTCTGACACAAAGGATCATAATTCATGCATCAGAGGGTTAAGTATAGTATTTCAAGACAAATAAAAATCATCTTTCTTGTAAGTTAAATAAAAAAACTGTATTAATTTCTTGTTGAGCCTACCGTTGAGCTGGGTGTATTGGTGCCATATCCTGAGGAAGGCAAAGATGCCAAAGACCATCTACGCCCATCAGCCCTGACAAAAGACAAAAAATTACAATCAGAAAAGAGGATTCTTGTTAGACACCGAGAGGGGGATGAGTTCTTTTGTAACCTTATGTTTCTATTTTATTTTCATGGCAAAACACAACTGGCAGTTAAACAAGAGCAAATCCGCCACCTTCACTTCCTCCCAATCCAATTACATGTAGGATTCTTTCGTTCTTCTCCTTCGAGGCTTTCTCCAATCATCACAGAGTCTGACGCCTCCTCTGAGTGAGTAATGAGGGGCACAGTCCTGGCTCTTCGCCTGATTCAAACTGTGTCAGCCTGCTGTCAAGACATTGTCACACAGGCGCAGAGGGAGCAGGCCAGGACAAAGACGTATAGATCTGCGATAGACGTTGTGTGTGCAAAAGTAATCCAAAGAACAATTTAACTGCAATGCCTTGTGTTTTTGTAAAGCACAGGTGTAGCTACAGATGGTGTGATAAAAGGCAAAGCCAACCTTCGAGATGAGGCAAACGAGAAGTGGGCAGGTCCGCTTGGTGAGAAGTTGCGAGGGCTGTCCAGTGGACTGCTTCCTGATGAAACGCAGGTGGAGAGAAGAATAAGCCGGCAATATAAAGCAGGACATTACACTTTTGTCTTTGAGACAACTATGATCTAGCTTGCCTTTTTTGCACTTGGACACCTACAGGAAATGTTTCTACGTTTAATCTGCTAAGGTAATAGTGATGGTGAAGCAGGGAAGCAGTTGTATGGAAATATGAATACAACACTAAACAAAGTTACCAAAGATACATGCACAATGTGTTTTTTTGGTTTTGCTTTTAACTGTTGTGATTCAGAGTCTTTTTTTCCAAGTCCAAGTCAAGCCTTAAGTCTCTAATGACGGACATAGACATTTTCATATCTAATCGTCAAAATCTAGGTCACTTCTAATCCTGAATCACAGTAGGTTAGGAATCCAAACCTGTACTGTTTGTCCTTATTACAAAACATTATTACAAAAACATTCTACAAAAGACTGAATGTTAATTATTAAGCATCTTTAAATCTTAATATTTATTAAGAATAACATTTTAATCTTTCAGCATTTTATTTAACATTGTGTCACAGTAGCATATCTTCATGTTGGAGCTTACACTAGCAGTGAATACTGTGTATGACTAAGGCAGATTCAAACTTCAACATCAGATAAAATGTAAGATTTATGTGTGCAGAAAATAATAGCTAATTCTTCACTTTGTGGAGAGCTTTTCAGCAAAACATCTACAAAAAATTATGGAGTAAAAAGAAATTGCTGCTTGTCTGTAAGGCTTTCTGTTATAATAAATAAAACCAAATTTCTTTATATTCCTTTCTGTTTTTCTTTCTCTTTGTCTACTGTATCACTCTTCCACCACCCAGTAGACAACTGTTTAGCAGATCTGACAGTAAGACCCCAAAAATCCCAGAATGCAATGCAAGGTGATGTCTGTGCTCAAACTCTATAATCGATTAGAATTATGATTTGGCACAAAAGCAAAAGATGCCAAAAGAATGAACCATTGAGCAGCAAAGAAGGTCAGGGGATTTTCAATTACTTAACAAAAATGATAAGTAATTGAATATTAAATATTTAAAGAAAAATGATTCTCTCTACATAATGCTTCATAAATTGATTCTAGGAATACAAAATAATTTAATTCTGAGTTGTAGATTAGAGATTAGTTCAAATGGTGCCTGTGCTTTAGATCAAAGACAATAAGGGGTGATTTTGACTACTTTTAAAAATTGGTCTCAAAGCCAGGCTCTGTAACAGCAGGGGTTTGTATCAGTGCCCCTGGCAAAGCTAATTTCCACTTCTATGACGGCAGCCTTAATGCCAGCAGGTACAGCAGAGGTTTTAGAGCAGCATATGCTGCCTTCAAGACGACATCTTTTCCACAGAAGTCCATGCATTTTTCAACAAGAATTTGCATAACCGCTTCCTGCATGCATATCAAAGACATGGAGAAGTTACTACAGGTGCTGTAATGGCCTATTTACAATACCGCCCCCAGTAGAAAAACTGTGGAGACTTTTGGAGTGTATGGCGCCAGTCTTGCAATGCAAATACAGAAACAATTAGACCAGATTAGATATAAAATATTGAGGAGTTTTTCAAGAAACTGCAAAGAGCTTTAAAGTGTAAACATACAGATTGTTTTGTATATCCAATTTTATCTATACTTTCTAAAATAGCAGGAGGAAAATTCTCACCAAACATTTTATAATAGAAATTAGGTTAATTTAAATATTTGTCTTTTTTTTAAGTTGTTAATAAATTACTTCAATACATTTTTTTAACTAATACAAATAATTAGGTTGGTTTAATATTTTGTGGATATATTCTGCACACAGGTTGAAAATTAAACATATAGGCTCAAATGTAGCTCTATATAACATACTCTGACTAATATATGGAAACATTTTTCTAAGAAAGCTACAGTAAAATTACATTCTTTGTGTTGCCATAATTTTTCTGGCATAATTTTACCTGTATATTCAACCAGTGTTTGTGCTTTAAATTAGTTGAATTCCTATCACTGATTCATACTTTAAAGATATTCAAACACACAAAAATGTAAATGAACAAACTCTAGCAAAATGAATATAACGAGTTTGGACAAAGCTAAGTATATAAAAAAAAAAATCACATTTTCCTTAATGTATGTTAGCCAGATGGTGAAAACGGTCCTTACTATATCTGGAAAATGAAATAGTGGTAAAAAAAATACCTGATCTCTTAGATGAATCGAGGCACATTGGAGGTAAGAATGTGCTGAGGGGTTTTTCCCCTGTATATGTTGACATTTAGAATACATGAGATTACCTTTATATATTGGCAGGCAGGTATATGTCTCACTGACCTATGTGTCCGGGTAATGGAGAGTGCGGCCTCGGCAGGGTGGGGGAAGTACTGGTCAGGATGAGGCTCTTCCGGTTACTGGTTCTGCAACTGGAAACAGAACAAAGAGCAAATAAGTATTTGTCTTTCCTCCATAAATCAGCTGCACCGATTACCCCAAGACATCCAGATCAATACCATCTGCTCTTAGATATGTCCTTACTTGTTGTTCTGATAGGACGTTTAGTAAAATCCTAGTAAACTACATGTAGGTGTAAGCATATTGCAACCTTAAGTGAAGTACGCCTTTGTTTCTGCATTTCACAGGACTTCAACATTTGCTTATTCAGTAAGCAGCGACAAAGCAAGAAAATATTTCACTTCCTTAAGGTTCACCCCCTTGACAGCTGCTGCCAAGAAATTTAATGGAAGGAGTGGTGAAGGAAAGAGAGGGAGGGGGAAAAAATCAGGGAAGACGGGAGTTCACCGTAATGAAAAACTGAAATTAATGAAGCGCTAGGGCTTCACATGTTGGTGCGGCAAGACTCGATGTGCCATTGGAGATTCTGACAGGAGGGCACACACACAGAAACACGGGAGTTATTGTTTCACACAACAGCTCATAAAGTGGGAAGTGAATGATACAGGTGTTACTGTCATGTACTGACTGGGATTTTTGCTTACTACTCTTTGTGGCTGTGTGTGCTTCAGCAATATCAGATGTTGCAAAGCAGAACCACTGAAAAGAAAGAAGAAGAAAAAAACAAGTTGGTTTCTCATTGCATCAGCCACCAAACCTTCTCACATCTGCATAGGAAGTACTGTAAATAGCAGAACACAAAGAGAAATCTGAACATATAGCCACAGAGAACAAGGCGATTATTTAATGCACTTTAAATAATGTGAGAAGCCTGGATCTATCATCTTGCATCGTTCCAAAACCCTGCCTGCCTGCCTTCCTGCCTGCCTTATCTCTCTCCCTACTGATGTCACTCTTCAGCTATTTTCTCTGGCATTCTGAGACATCAAACCAGTAGAAGGATTTTCCTGGTGGCAGTCTGCCTATGTGGGCGCCAGCTGACGGAGAGCTTGTACTCAGCCTTGCAGAACAGAAGAGGAATACATTGAAATATTTAAGGGAAATGCATTAGGCTTTGAACAGAGAGGGCTGGAGCAGACTTAACAGCATCCCTCACTCTAGATTTTTCAATAAGAAAAGACAAGTAAAGCAATGGGGAGGAGGGAAAGACAACAGACGCAGTGAAGAGGCACCAACTGCACATACTTATCTCATTTGTGTCGACCACTGATGTCCTGCTCCTACACCTGCCTGAAATCACCAGCTTATTTATTTCATCTCCAGTGTTGATAATCCACCTGCTCATCCTTATTCAGAAGCTGAGTCACTTAAGCAAACAAACATACTGCTCCATCTTGACACCAGATCATATTCCCGGCTTTTGATTCATGATTCATCATGTATTACAGCTGAACCAGGCTTCCTGATATTTACCACCGGTTTTTAATACATTTTAAGGTTAATCATCAACCTGCATCTTATCCAGATGGCACATCAATCTGTGGCTTGTCACTGTGAACTCTCAGTAAATCAATTTTAATTGCCATAAATAATCCTAACTTCTTCCGATGGCTGGTCGCTCTTTCTGTTCTCAGTCTGTTCTTTCACAGAGCGCCATATCCAACCTTGCTCTCATCCTGTTCAGAGCTCGTTGAATTATAAATTATTGAAATGTGTGAAGTCAAGAACATTGTTCCCCTGTAAGTCCCAAGTAAAGAGCTCAGAGCTGACAAGACTATTAAAGACAGAAACACAATGAAAGCTCCTGAGGGCAAAGCCATCTAATCTTCCCATAAAGAGAAAAGTCTTTTTGCTCTACAACATTGTTATCTTAAATGAGTTCTGGAAAAGGGCATCTTGCCCAAAGCATTTGTACTGTAACAAAGGCTAAACAGAAGGGCTGCTCTTTATTCTTGCTGCCAGTAAAGGTCAAACTACAACTTAATTTTGATTTGTTTTAAGAGAAGCATGTATGAGGAGAAAACATGTTTGGTCATATAGTTCTTGTGTAGACCAGAGTCTGTTTACAAAAGAAAAAATCTAATTGATTTTGTTTCTTTCAGTAAAAATGTACACAGATCACATCTTAGAAAGAGAGCTTCACAAATTGTCTCAAAATTCATGAAAATACTGAACATTAAAAAAAAAAGTGACACGGTGGTTTAGGTGAATCGGAACCTGGAGTCTTTAGAGAAGAGGTGTAAAAGAAAATCTTTTATCTGTCATTAGCAGAAGTAGTCTGCAAAGATTACAGTAGCTGTAGGAGGTTGTCAGCAAATTAAACTAAATTAAATGATAAACTTGAATGAGAAAGCGATGAGTAAATTCTGTTGGAGGTGTTTGTGTAAGTGTGTTGAGGTGTGTTTGTGTCTACATGGCTATAAATTACTCTCTCACAGATCTGTCCACAGCAGACTGCTCATTCTCTTTCAATCTGGCTAAGATGGCATGTGTGTTTGTGTCTGAGTGGGAAGTTAGAAAGCAGCACACTGTCGTCATTAAACCATAAATCTAAACATGCATGTGTCTCTGTGTCACACACAAAAAAGCCTTCGAGATACACATGCAGATCATTAAGTCAATCACTTATGCATTATTCATCTCAAATTGAAAAAATAACTGAAGGTTTAATAAAAAAAACTGCGACCCTCCACTAATAGAAATTTATAACCCTAATTGGGTTCATTCAGCACGACTCTCCTCCATCTAGAGCTGATGGACCAAAAAAGAAGAAAGATGAAGAGCAGCCAGAAGGGAAAACGCGTAAGGAGGAATGTACGGCGTTGCCATAGTAACACATGCGGAGTCACACTTATAAAAAGCAAACGGTGACAAATGCAACTGTTTTCACCAAAGCTAACAGTGAGAAGCAGACGTGTCAAACAAACGAAGTAATGAAGGAGGGCATGAGGCTGAATGAGCTCCGATCGACAGCCTGCAAAGCCAAACAGAATGACGTCACCCTGCAATGAAAGCAGGGATCTGGCATTCACTGGTTTTTGTGAATGCCAGATTTCTAATCCATTGTAATCCACTGTCTAATCCATAACGTAGACTCAATCTGTGATGCTGTCATTCAGGAGCGGGGTGATTCACTCGGTCTGGAAGTGTCAGGTGCATCGCGTGGGGGTCTGTTGATATAAGTGAACGTGTCAGTCTATCACAAGGTGCAAAGCAAGTAAGTGATTTTCTGTGTGTTTTGCAGGAATCAGAAGGTTTGTGCATCTAAGTTTTCTCATCTAAACATTACCAGAATCCTTGACAGGGCAAAGAGACACAAGACATGGAGTGGGCAGCACCGCAACACATTTATAGTGTATACATACAGAGCATCACTACAGTATTTTCACCCCTTGAATCTTGAACAGATAACAGTCCATCTGTTTGAATCAGACTGTATTCAAAAAAACAGATTTTTAACTTCCACCTGTTTGCATCCTATGGTGTTTTACAGCATGGACACACAAAGTCATTAAAGACAATCCTACCAGATGCCTCCGAAACTTGTACAATAACTTCACAGTGCAGAAATTTCAGGATTTATTTACATGACTTAGTAAAACTGTCAGACTGACACACATGTGACCTCTGCCTGTGTGTCACTAATGACAGACTGTAGTGCCACCGGTTGCTCCATTCGGCATGCTGCGAGATGCTGCGAGGTTAAAACCACAGTAATGACTCGAGCAGAAGCTTTGACGAACAATTATCCCCCGCAGGCCTACAACTGGCAATTGGGCCATCAACTGCTCTGTAAATTTACAATCCTGTTTTTTGGGAGTTGGAGAACCCTCCAAAATAGCTTCTGCTAGAGTCATTAAATTTAAATTTCTTCATTGTTTTCTCTAGGGAACTGGCATTTGACTGTCACCACTGTGGTTCACAGTTCTCCAGTTGAGATAGTAGAGGGATTAAGTATTTAGGTACCATCTCCGATAACAAGGTTCTCCTCTAACACTGAGGGAATCCTAAAGTGTCACTGGAGGATGCATCTTCTTGGATAAATAAACTCACCAAGATCTTGCTGACATTCTACTACTCATTCATCAAAAGTGTTTTATCTTTCTCTATTTCCTGTTGATAGCACTCCATTTATCTACAGAGTAGGAACTGTGAAGACGTGTTCTGAAATCACTGGTCTTCCAGCTTGCCATTTCAGCTTTGTACATGAGCAGTCAGTAGGCTAGCTCTCTGGCTCGTCGTACTCCTAATGATCCTGCCCACCGTTTAAGAATGGACAAAGACGGCTAATGTGATGCTTTTGTATTGGTTGTGGCCTAAGCTCTATTGAAATTGCATGGTGTATACTTAAAATCTGCTAGGAAACAAAACAATTTAAATCAGCCAAAATTAATCCAGAACCTTATTAATCAATATGATAGGAGTGGAGCTTTTCAGCAACTTGCTAAGAGACATTTCACATATTCAAGTGTATGTATATATTTGAGCCTGAATCTCTATAAAATGAAAATCCACAAAACATCTAACTTATGTGTCCAGCTCTTGACCTCTTACTTAAGTCGAAGTTATTGATGTTATTTGCTGTAAGCTTACTCCTCCCTGAAAACAAAAATCATTCAAAGAAAACATTAAGAGTCCAAAGTTATAGAGATTTGTCACAGTGAGTAGTGCATGTAAATAGAACAAGTGAAGAAAAAAATGTGAGTTTTCCTATCACTCTGTTTGGGTGAGAGATCACGACTCAACCTCCATCTGCCTGCACACGTTAGCTTGTGAATGATGTGATCTAGCGTCTGTGCATATTTAATAGGTTTTCCCCTGAAGGTTATTAACTCTCCGAGTGTGTATGTGTGTGTATGTTGTCTGTCAGTCAGTGGTGTCGTCTTCTGCACTGAGTGCTGACTCACAGGGGCAGACAGGACACATTAGGTTACATCAGGCCCTCTTAAAGGTGAGTGCATGTTTTGCATCGCGTGCAATGGGATAAAGCTGAATGGGATAAAAAGCTGTATCTTTAAAATGCTTCCCCGCTCAGTTAGGTTGGTTCCTGTTTGTGCATCCAATTACTCAACATCCACTGCATTACTGCCACAGTCCAAAACATCCTCTGGGACGAGGACTGATCCCAAATTTGGGACAGGGTCCAAATCAAGCCATGTGGCCAGATTTAACAGGCTTTAGGCATTTAAATGAAGATTGAGAGGATGACTGAGTGATGCTGACAGGCAGCAGACCTAAGAAAATGGGCCAAGCTGAGACAAAAATGATAGGAGAAGAGATAAATAAGATAAGATGAGATGAGGTGAAGAACAACATTGTCATGTTGATGTGAAAGGTTGTTGCAGGTGTTATTCACATGGTCCTCCTGCTGCTAAGCTCGTTGGCACAGAGGGACAAAAATAGAAGATCTGGTGTTTTTCTGTTAAAGAAAGAGAACAAAGATGACAGAGTAACACCCACTGCATCGCTTTTGTAACAATAGAAAGCCAAAGTCATACAAATAATACAAAGTAATTACACAGGAGGTTTTTTCAGAGCCACTGTTAAATTAGTGGCACATGACATAAAAGATGGCAGGAACTATTCATTACTGCAACACAAAATATGATAAATGTGAAGCCTTTGAACTGCAATCAGATAATTTTAATGTGCAACATCAATTACTATTTATTTACATGAACGATTGATGCTTTTTCTTAAATGTTTGTTTTCAACGTGTCCTTTTTATCTTACATTTATTTTTTTATATTTTATAAACATTTATTATCCTTAAGTTGGAGAAACACACATGAATTTCAATGTGCTTAATGATTCTGTGCAAATGATAATAAACTCTATTCTATTCTATTTTGAGTAAAGCTGATGGGCTTTATTTGCCTCTCAGTATAAAAATATATTTGTCCCAACAGCAAACAAAGACAAAAACAGAAGCACACCGTGGTACACTAAAGATGAGTAACTATTATGGAATAAAATAATTGCATGTCTAAATCAAAGGCTCATATTTACATGAAGGATATTAACACTTATACTGTGAAGTGTTATCTTCTCTACTGATTTGCCAAACAGGGAAGTAATGCTTAAATTACTTTTTTTTTTTTTTCTAAAGAAGGATTTAATTCTCCCCTACTTTCCGATTTTGTCAGAATTAAGGAAGTTAAAATAAATCAGATTTTTGCTCTGGGCAAAACCCTGGGCATTTCAATTAATGTTGTAGAAATGGTATTGAGTTTTTTTTTCTTAGTGTCAGTATCAACTTTGACATTTAAAATTGTGACAACCCTAATCTTCAGATGGAAAGTTTTTACACTGGTGAAGGGAAGAGTGGCGTCAACCTGCGCTAAATCACAGCAGAAAAAATACATTTAACTAGACCTCTGCAATTAAAAGAAACTTAGTAAGCCAGTGGGGTGACTAACACAATTTAGGACATAGAGGGGCCAAATGAATATTGTTTTCAATAACAATAAATCATTGAGAGCTAGTTCCAACTTTATTTCACACCTTTAAAACTGAGTTAAGCTTTACAGTCCCAGCATGAACTATTTCTCATCCATTTATCGATCATGCAGTCATGTATCAGTTAGCATATTATAACTCAGCAATTTCAACCTGGACTTTGTCAGCTCATACGCATCTCTGTAATTCGCTCCCATTCTCTTTTCTCACATAAACTGTATTTTATTAGGACAAAACTCTCAAAGAGCTGCTCTCATTAACATAATGTCCTGTTTTAGTTGGCAAACAGCAAAACTGCCACGAAATTACAACAGCACACAAGTTTGCTCA
Source organism: Xiphophorus hellerii (assembly GCF_003331165.1). NCBI lineage: Eukaryota > Metazoa > Chordata > Actinopteri > Cyprinodontiformes > Poeciliidae > Xiphophorus > Xiphophorus hellerii. The sequence goes on along the minus strand of NC_045676.1, from coordinate 10,620,673 downwards.
TTAAAAGTATATTTTTTATAGTCAGGCCCCATTTAAACGGCAGAAAAGGAGTGTTTTAAATCCTGATCCTGTTTCTTCAGCTACCAAAAAGTCAGCCACATAAATTAACATGTGCGCTTTTAATTTGGCTGTATTTAACTCTACAAAAATAGTTAGATGTGATTTCCGATGTGTGTGCACCACAGCCCGAAATGTGAGTGGACACCCACAGAAACAGGAAGAAACAGCAGTCACCATCCTCTTCCTTTCACAAGTCAATTTTGTGAGTCTTTTCTGCATAAACAAGTCAAAGTTTATTTGAAAAGTTTCTCAATTAAAACCCTTTGTTCACTTTCAAACAGATGATGTGAGCTCAGTTCAACATTTTCTTGTAAAAAAAATAAAAAAGTAAAAAAAACATGGTACGTTCTCCAAATTAGTAAAACCACTCATTCATGTGTTTGTGGACAGTGATAAAATAAGAACTATTAACATGGTATTTAATGAGAAGCATCAGCACAACACAGTTTGGGCACAGATTTAACCCAGAAGGGAACAACAAACATCAAAATGTTGACTTTTTGCCTGTGACTTCTTGTCAAATGTCCTCTGAAATGCTAAAATCGTCCCCCATCGCATAGATGCAACAAGATCCTTCCTCCATATCAGCCTTTCCTCTGTCGATTTTCTGAGTATTTGCATGACACTGTCTGTCTTGTGTTTTATTTTGTTGTTTTCTGTGAGTGTGTGTGTTTCTGGCCGTGAAATTTCTCTACAATGACTGTATGTAAAGAGCCAGAAAGTGCACCTGAATCACTGCAATAATGACATTTCATTTTATCCAAAAAGTGTCCTCATTTGCAGGAAGTGATCCGTGGCAGTAACCTTACAGAGAAAATGAAAGCATCCCACAGTGAATAGACCTTATTTGCATCCAGCTTGACTCTTGCAGCATTTCTAAAAGAAAGCAAAATTTTGTGACTGTGGCTAAGGCTCCAAGGCTCTGAAAAAAAAAACCTAAAATAAAGACAACAGCAGGAGGGTGGGTATAAACGAATGTTCAGTGTGATGCTTATGGTTTCATGCAAACATTACAGCAGCCCATCAAAACCCTGCAAATTGTGCATCATCTTTACAGACAGCATGCTTTGTTTCTACGATTAACGGGATTTAAGTAATCTCAATACTCTCAACATAAGGACATCATTTGTGGCTATTATTTCTCATAACATTTGATAGTAACAAGAGTACACAGTTTTGTACCTGATGCCATCTAAAAAGGAGCATCTACTATGAAGGCAGTGGCTGTTTATTGTCCAGTGACAGTTTATGACATAGACAATATGGATTATTTCCCAAGGCACCACAAGAACTCAAGAAATGTTACAGTGGTGAATTGAAATTGAAAAACTAAGCAGAAGCAGGACAAACTCTTCCGGAATTTTCTGCAGATACACAAACTTACACAGAAACATAAGTTTAAAAATGTGCTTGATAGATTTCCATTATGATTAATTTCTCTTTCAACTTTGTGACTTTTATTGGATAGCGAAATATGTACAAGCGACAGCCTTTTTAGGAGTTTTATTGGCCTGTCAGAGCTTTCTGTCCTGTGTGCATGTTGTGCAGGTGAAGAGATGAGATTTTACTGACCTGTCAGTAGCGAAAAAAAAAAAACAACTATGTGTGCTGCTCATTTTAGACAGAAGGGTTATGTACCAAGCAATATGATCCCAGATGGGATGCAGAAGCCAGAACCACGTCAGATTAATGGCAGATAGCGGTACGCTGTGCAGTCGCTTCAGTGATTCCATCAGCAGCAACCAGGTAGAATACTGATGGATGAGACCAAGGGAGTGATAGTGACAGGACGGTGAGTTATACAGTTTGACAGAGATGGGAACTGTGTGCTGTAGCTCTTCGATTAGCTGGTCATTTCATAGTTCATCTTTCATTTTTGTCTTGATTTACCCTCCCCCGACCCTGATATCAGTTGTGGCTTTGCTTTATGTTTGACAAATATAAGTACCAACAGATCTTGGGGCATTTTGTGGTACAGTTTTGGGACATGGTTTATATTCCAGTACTGAAAAGCACCCTTTTGTTTATTCTAGTATCTTGAATGAAAGCAAAGTTTTCAGGAATGTGAACCTAAATAGCTGAAGATTAGTATTTTAGCTGCTACTAGGACAATGTCTTTTCCTGTCATTTTGACAGGGATGCTATGATATACCAGACTTAATGATTGCCATGAGTTCAATCAGCATCTCATATGGGATTAAATGCAGCATCTCATATGGGATATTTCCATCACCAAGAAGTACCAATTTAGAGCTGTAACTGAACTTTAGGAAGCCATTTTTCACTTCTACTATTGACACGATAAAGAACATTATAAAAAAATGCTCATTATTACAAAAACTGTCTGTGAAATATCTCCATTGCACTGCATCCAGGATATTAAGATATACAATTCAAAGTTTCATGCAGTCCCACTTTGCAAATTTGGCCAGTAAAGTGGACTTTAACTTCCCTTAATGCCCAGATCCAGTATTTTTTATTTTAAACATTGTAGTAAGATGGTGTCTTTAAAATCTCTCGTCCTGGAGCAAAACTCAATACATTATAATAGTTTAAAACAATTAAAATAATACTAAGATAATATATTATGACAAGTATAAGTATTCAAATAAATAATTATAAAAGTATCAATAAATTGAATTAAAATTCATTTTTATATATTTTCCAACTCAATTGAAATTTGTCCCAAGTTTTGGTCAACGCCGTCAGATATAAAAAGACAAATCATTTGACAGCAGCCTTTATAAATACATAACCAAGTCCCAATAAAAATTGCATTCAAGCAATATTATGAGTACAAAGAAAACAAAAGAGTGAATGCAATTTTGTTGCAGCCCCTGTACAGGTTGTCATATAAATACAGATTACATATGACAAACATAGTATCCCATAGCAATAAACTGCAGTCAGCATGCATTTTGGTTTAAGCCAACCATAACATCAGTCAGTAACAGATGGTCCTGTCACGGTACAAACAGGAACAAAAAACATGGAGAGTATTTCTATGTTTGGTGCTGAGAATTTACTCCACAACTCTTATACAGTAAAAACAAATGGATGAACATTTAACTCTATCTCAGTCTTCTGCAGCAGCAAGAAGGCAGGTAGCAATATTATTATTTTCAGCATCATGTATGAAAAAAATAAAATCAGAGCATATTTGTCTCAGAGCCGTATAAAAGCCATGAGTGTGTGCCTCATTGCAGCAATGCTGAAGTGCATGACTGGATCTCTCACTGTTGTATCAGAGCTACCATTATGATGATGGTTTTATGGAAGCTTATAATGTGCAAAATAGCCATCTGCAGAGACCACATCTATATCACAGTGTTTGAAAAGTAAAGTAAATCACATGTACCAAGAAACTGGCTGGTGACCAGAAGGTTTGTATGTGATCGGCCCTGACCAAATTCAGTTATCCAGATTCCAAATTTTCTGCAATCTGGATAAAAATTTTCTGATCAATGAACATGACTATGCTCACATATCTGAAATACTGGCAAACTGGTTGCTCCAGGCTGAACCTGCTGTGCAAGTCACCTAGTAACAGGTTGTTGCTAGGTAACCAAAGAGTGAGTGAGTTAGTTGATGCCAGCAACCTTTCTTAGCTGGCCATGAGATGTTGAGCAGGCCAGATAAAGCCTTTCCTCTGCCTCCATCCCCCAGAATGCTGTGCTGTTCTGGTTCAGAGTTTAATGAAATTATTGAATATTCTAATGTGCTATCTATTGATATTGATCATGTGCCTTTCGCGATATTGTTACTGACTTATTATCCAGCCCTATCACCTCTAGAAAGTGCTATATATTTAATGTAGCATATGCTAATTGTACAACACAACCCGGATGTGAGATATCTTCTGCTTTATCATAATCCTTTCTACTCTGCATCATGGATGAACATAAATGTAGATGTGCAAATCATTATTATTTGCATTGAGTATGAGTGAGATGACTTTTTTGGCAACTAGGCTACTTGTAGGAAAGTATTTAAGCTTTAGATGTTTTGTTTATCTCTTTCTTTCACAATCCAACAGAGACCCACAAGAAGTGGTAAAAACAAACAAGTAACAAGCAGGAATGGACTTAAGAATCTATCGTCAAGGGCTCTGTTAACCCCGGTGGGCTTCTCTTAAATGTAGGCTGAGGCACTACCTCAGGCTCTTCCTTTCATCCAACTCCACTCTCCTCTTCCTGCAGCTCTGCCACAGTCTCTGTCTACTGCTTAATGTTCCCTCTCTTACTCATATTTTCAGTGTCTTTAGCTCAGACTGTTTGGAGTGGATGAAAAGCATTATCCTCTTAATTGCTACAGCCAGCCAAAAATACACAGATGGACAGATGCAACACAAAGCAAGGGAGAAAGGACAGAAGGACAAAATGTGAGGTAATTAAAAAATGAACAAAGAGAAAGTAGGGATCAAAGATATTTTATTTATAACACAAACCAGGGATGGGCAGCCAAATGCTCCTCCAGTGCTTTATTATGGGCCCAATTGTTAAACAATCCTTGCATGTAAATTTAGATCTGGTTTTCAGCAGCTATTTATAAAACATAATCAGAAAACCTGGAAAATATTTGTGTTTAGAACAAGATTCTGGACCTTTCCAGACCTTTAAATCCATCTTCCACATAATCTTATAGTTAAAGTTGTGATTTCTAGTTAATGGAAGAAATAACTGCAAAGATTTAAAAATGATAAATTCCCGCAGATGTAATTTTTCTGTAAATTACAAATTAAATCAGCAATGATTGAGCTAATTTAAAACAGAACTGATTTACAATGACTGAAAATGCAAAAAGAAAAACAAAACTAAATATTTGCTGGTTTTAGCTTCGCATGTAGGATTTATTGTACACTACTCCTAATCTTTAAACAAGAAATTGTTTAAATTTCTTGTTTAAGAAATTTAAACAATTTCTTAAACTTGTTTTAAGAAATTGTTACTCAGGTGCACCTCTTACCTGAGTAAGAGGTGCACAGAGAAGTTGACTGTAGACTGGAATCGTCCAATTTTAAGCCTGATCAATCCTGATCTGTCATGTGCCAGTCAGAAAGTCAAGAATTGATCTTTTTCTCATCAGTGAACTCACCAAGATAAGCTCGAACAATTCATGGTAACAGCATCCCACAACTGGAGGAAGACTTTAGACTAGCTATTTCAAGTTTTATCAAGGAACCTCAAGGATGTAAAAGGAAATTATATGTTCTACATGTCCAGACATTTATTATGTAAGCTGTAACAGAGTTTCAGTTGATAAAAGAAATACTGAACCTAAAAGAGTACAGAAATATGTCTGTCTCAACCTCTGGCTATCATGCAAACTGCTGGATTTGGAAACGTTGGCAGCCTGTTAGAGGCAAAGATCAAGAGAGACTTCACACACATGCTGTTGTTTATATATAATAGTGCTCACCGTGCTAATCTCTTAATACTAGATGCTAATAATTTTAGTTAATTTGTTTAATTAGCTAATAGACATTTTACAAAGTCAAATCATTTCCTCTTTGTTTTAAAATATCAGTAAAACCCTGTTTTAGAGCAACTCCTCTCTGATAAGATGTGACACTGACTTTGTTCTAAATATAATTAACAAGCCCCCCCCCAAGAAGAAACCCCAAGAAAATACCATCAGTAGTGTTCTTAGAATATTTTCTTGTACTGTTGTTGCATTCATTTTTCAGGCACACAGTGACAAAAACAAAACTGTCTATTGTTGCTGATCAGACCACAAGATACGTACATGAATCAACTCCAGTCCAGCAATGACAACATGGATGTTGTTAATTAAAAAAAAATAATACCAAAGCATCCATTTGTTTAATGGGGAAGTGGCTGAGTGGGAAACATGCACATACTTCCTTGAAGCACAGTTGAGACTTTAAGTGTTGTGGTATTTTGGATTTTGAAAAACTTTGGCTCAGCTAAGAGTATCTTTCAGCTTAAGCTGCTGGCACATTCTGTCTTATTATTCTGTCTTCTGCCATGTTTGTGGGATGATTAAATAAGACAGGTTAGGGGAATCTAAAGAGGAGGAAATGAAGAGTGTTTTATATAATATCAGGTCCTGTCTTTGAAGTCTGTGTGTCACTTTTGAAACTGCCCCATTTTCCATGTGTGTATTTGGAATGAATACACACACAGAAAACGAGGTGCCACTAAATGATTTCATTGTTTTACTTAGCTCAGAATCAGTGTATAAACATTCAATTCCCTAAGAATTAAGTATCAACCAAATTAAGACAGAGTTGCAGTCAGTTGAAGCTGCTCCAACTATTCAGCATGCAGAGGTGAATAAATCTTCATCAGTGCAAACTGAGAATCTGCATAGTACAACATGAAATTATTGAGTTTTTTGCTATATTTCCAAGTCATTGAAACTGAAGGCAGATAGTCAATAGCATTACTACAACATTAGTACTTAAAAATTGCACACACAGTTATGTACAGCTCTGGAAAAAATTAAGAGACCACTTAAAATGATCAATTTCTTTGATTTTACTTTATATATATATATATACACGTATGTGTGTGTGGGGGTGTGTGTGTGTGTTTTGTTTTGTTGTTTTTACTGTCAAACCACAAACACTGAAAAAAGGGCCTAGATCCACAGCCTAATGGGATCAATCCTCCATTTGGTTAAATCTACTGCATCTACTAGAACAAAAGTCAGCTGTAATGTCTCACAAACACTTAAGCCAGAGCTAAGTGAGCTCTTCTCCCTTATGCATCTGGGCATCCTGTTGCTCAGTGCATGCATGATGGAAATAATAGTGAAGTCTAACACTAATCCCCCTGAGATTAGAAGGGGAGAAAGCTAGCAGCAGGGGGACTAAAGGCCCTGTGCAGATGGCCCATAAAGGAGAGGAGAGAACGACAGTAGAGAAAGGGATAATGTTAGGGGCACAAAATTCAGGCAACAGCGATGTACGTATGTGTGTGCGCGTGTGTTTTAGGAGGGATGAAGAGGAATGGAGGATAGGGGAATTGAGCCAGGAAGACAGCACTCACGCACTGCCCGCTGTTGGCTCTCTGCAAGCACTCTCTGGACACTGAAAATAATGCTTTCTCTCCATATTTCTATCTCTGACACACAGGCTACCACCAAGTACAAACACATTATGCATGCATAAAGAGAGACAAGTACACAAATCATAAACTGAAACAAAATGCTTCAGCATTATTACAATGTAGCTCAACATGAATATAAATTCATGTGTCACATGTTCATTGCATTTGCATATGAGAGCACACACGGAGAAAATACATAGCTTTTGAAACCAAATACTGTACTTCAATTACCCTGAAGGGCATGGCGTTGTATTTTGCACAATGCTGTGTGCAACAAGAATACAGCTGATAAACACATAAGGACAAAAAGACACACACATAAGCACATGGCATATTGCTGAAGCTAAATGGAGACAGGGGACAACTGTGAGACAGCATGAGAGCTGGCAGTGACCACGGAAACATCATGGAAAAAACACAACCTCAACAAACAGCTACAACAGAAGGGCACCACAACGGTCACAAAGAATGCACGTTGACAGAACGTCGCCGTTTACCTTTTTGTTCGTCGAAACATGTTTCTCGCAGCAGAATGATGTGTTGGCAGATAAACATGAGAGCAGCACAGCCACAATTGCTTTTTACAGAAATAAACACACACACACAGAAAGAGGCAGTCAAGAAGCAGCAATTACGCTCCACGCTGGCATGACATCTTCCCTTGGCCACTTACACACACAAACACAGCTTCAAACTGTCCCTTATTGCTCCCACAGACTCTGCACAAATGAGTATTTCTTCAGGGGTCCGTGAAAAAAGTGAAAAAAAAGACTTGGAGGTGTCATCTGTGTTACAGCTGCAAGCAGATTAGAATTTAAACAAGGAGAGCAGAGGCAGACAGAGAGAGCAGGCTGTCGAGCATCCCTCTCTAAAGGAGAGAGGACTGTGGGGATGATCTCAAGGGTATCGTGCCAAGCCAGGAAGTGTACAGTGACAAAGGGGGGAGTTAGGGAGTTAGGCACACAAAAAGAGAGGGAGTGAGAGAGCATGTGTTTGCTCTCATCATCATCAAAACAGAAGTATGTCAATAAACTATTGGAGAAATGTGTGAATTTGAAGGAAAACCAGTGGGAGAAGTAAAAAGGAAACTGACTAATATAGTATTAGTGGCATAAAAGACTGATGAGCGTATCAGCATAATTAATGCTGATGAACTCACGTGAACTTAACATTTTTCCTTTCTTCGGCAAAAATATTTCTAAAAATGTATTTAAAAGTGGTGGGATCTTCTTTGATGTTTATGCGGCTGACAGCTGACTGTCAACACAGCAAGACAACGACTCAAGAATATGTCAAGACTAAACCACTTACTGTGATATCAAGGCTCACAGTTACAGCTTAAACTGATATAGCGCTATCTCGTTGACGTAGTTTCAGTTTGAAATATTATGACTTTTTAATATGGGGACATCTTGTGTGATGAGATTTGTTACGCATTTATTTCTAAAATGAAAAAGAGAGTAAAAAATAAGGATGTTTATATTTCAGATTATTTTATAGATAGAATATCTTAATACCTCTGTTACACTGTTGTTTTGCATTGGCATAATAAGACAAAGCAATTAAGCTTTAGCATTGCCTTCCCACACAGTTGCACACTAATTTCACACTTTTACCCTCACTTTCTCAGTTGACCTTGAATATGAAAACAAGTCAAGAGACAATGATGCCTGGTACAGCAGGATCTAAATTTTACATCCCTTATCCCTGCAGACACACAAAATTCAGAAGAAAGTGCCTCAAAAGCCAGACAAATAATTCAGACATGACAGAAATTCATGTCCCTCTGAATGTGCAGAAGAAAACATATTTTTCAATATGCCAACAATGTATGAAACAATGTGACAGTAATTGAAGAAAATTGATTCTCAGTTTTGCTGACCTTTAGTTTACTGTGTCACCTACATCAACTTCTTCAGAGTACTATTGTTATACAACACTACATCTGTCATCAATATCCCACTAATGATAATATAGGATCAGTCTAACAATACTTCATGGTTAAACATAAATAAGCCATGGATAAATCTGAAGAAAATACTTTATAGACATATGGGATACAGGGAAAAAACAAAACTAATTTCAGTGGAATGGGATTATAATTTTTTTGCTACCAATAATTAACTGCTTTTTCATCATTGGCAGTCACAGTATTTAATCAGCAGTCTGTGGAGTGACACAAATGATGCAGTTCTTATTAAAAAGCAAAATGGAAGCAGATAACTGAAGCACAGAACATCTACAGACATTTTTTTTAAAAAGTACACAATTGAGTCACATACTGTAGTTTACTGAGTGGCATATTACTTGATTACTATAAACAGGGGGATGTTATTGTTCTGAGTCATTCCCTTGACTGATATTTATTGCTGCATAACCATGAAATCAGTTCATCTGCAGTTCAAAAATGTTACAAACATGCCAATTACTTCTATGTGACTAACATTTATAAAAAATGGGCTCATCTTCCATAAGTAATTCGTAGGTACCTCGAGATCTGTTCTGAGATATTTTCTGTAATGATCTGCTGTGCCGTGAAAAACTGATTGTCCCCTTACAGATTTTTGCCTTTTGCTTTTGGCTAAACGCAATATTTTCAAGTCAATAAACAAATTCTGAAATCTGATAATAGTGACCTTAAATGAGTAAACACAAATGGTAGTTCCCTTTTTATTTCAGCAAAGTTTGATTTGACCAGTCAAATCAACATGAAGTAGACTAAAACACACTACTATAAAAGTACTCAAAGATATCACAAAAGAACCACAAAGTATATAAAGCACCCAAGGTCTTGTGTGTCTTCCCTCATAATAAATTAAGTCATCAGTTGAAAACTACAGTTTGTATTTACTCAAGCCAACCCAACTTTATTTATAAAGCACATGAGACACACAGTACGGGACCAAAGTGCTCAATGGTTGAATAAGTTATGAACAAAACCTCATTATAACACACAATACACAAGTAAACAACCTCATAATAAAAAATAATTTTTAAAAAATCTACAGAAGAATCTCTTAAAAACATCTCTCATGGTGTCTAATCCCAGGGTAAACAATGGGTTTCCAGAAGAGATTTACAAGAAGACACCTGTCTAATTTCCAAGGGCAGATTACTCCTCAACTTGAGAGAAGCAAATCATGAACTCCTCTAAGTTTACTATCAGTCCTACAATAAGGAGCAGCTGGTAGAATATCAAGACAGCAATTTATAATCTTAGAAATTAAGATTAACATTAACATGTTAAAGCATGCTATTGATCTAAAAAGTTTAACGCGTTACCTAGATTACAGCAGGTAACGCGGTTTTGTATTGCCCTCAACAATGTAGAGGTGCGAAAAATAAGCAAGGACAGTCACACTGGTGTGCTCAGTTGCATAACACACTATGCAAAGTTAAGCATAGTGAATAACCAAGATTATTCACAGTGCTAGTGAGTAATCTGATTACACTTTTGAATCAATTGACAGCACTAAAAAAAGTGCACAGTTTCACACAAACATAGTTAAAATTTTTCTAAGAAGCAAGTTGCCACCCTGCATGAATCCAGGTATTGTCTGCAACACCGGAGCTGCTCTTCAGTGTCCGACCAAGAGATGTCACTCTGCTGTATGTGCGCACATATTCCCTCTGTCCCTCCCTTTGAAACCAATCCACCAAATGTTAAAGCTGACGCCGGGTGACAGTTGCACAGTAGTGCTGAAGGGAGTAATTCAATAATGGATGCTGTCTCTAATGTGGGAGTCTGGATGGATGAAATATACATGGGAGAGAAGAGGAGGGCAGAGGGAGGGAAGGGGGTGATATCACTGTAGCACAGTGGGAGGTCAGAGACGGTGATGAGGATCATGATATCATACAGAAGATGGGACTAGTGTTCCTGAGTGTCAGTGCTTTTCTGAAACATTAAATCTTTTATTTGTTATCCTGGCTGTCTTTTTCCATAACAGTTAAACTGACAGCACAAAACTTCACCCATAGCAGGACTTAATGAGAAAAATACAACAGCAGGAGCAGCACCACATAAAGGAGGGGGGAGCTGATTGTGAACTTCCGGCTCTATAGTCTCCCTCATGTCTGGCTGTGACATCTGCCACTCCACCACAAAGGTCACAGGTCACTGACAAAACGCACACACACTCCTGTCCACTGACTGCAATTAGGAGCACACACATGAGTTCCATGCACCAGCATGCACTCACATGAAGGCAACCAAACTGTGAGCGACAAATTCAGCATGTATCCGTACACACGTTTATTTTATTACACTGATGGAGCAGTTTTGCACAGTGATGCCCTTTGGCTCCCGTTTTTAAAGAGACAGCATCATTTTAATTTCCAGTTGTGCTTGTTTGTTCACCTCAAAGGAACTCAATGCTGTGCTTCAAAGAACAGTGAATTGCTAAAAGATGGTGGGAAGAAAAAAATTATTTTCAATTATCAACTATTAAAACAATAAAAATTATTTAAGCTAAACATCAACAAGAACATGTTACTGGAATTTGAATTGGAAAATTGTCCTTTCAACTCATTGTAGGGTTGTCAGCTGCCTATGCAAACTACCTTCTCACTCACTGGTTATTTCAATAATACGGGAGGATTTTGTGAGTAGAATTTGAAGTTTTTAAGCCTGTTACTCTTTGGCTAATGCATCTTGATATCCCTGATCAGTCACCAATTTAGACAGACTGTTGTCTGTAAATGTAAGCATGGGAAACAATCAATAAAACATTTTTTTCATAGTTACAGCTACATGCAGACAGAAAATGTATGTACTGAGATAGTCCTTGTACATAGATGTTTGGAAGTAAGCCAAGCAGAGACTCTATTTCCTGATTTTCTGTCAAGTAAAAAATACACACATTTGCACTGTATTTGTTCCAAACTATCGGTACATACATATACTCATATATATGTGTACATACATACACATATATTTGTGCATTTTGTTATTTTATGTCCTTTGAAGTTAATAATTTGAGTGTGTGTGTGAAACCGAGTCAGTCTTTGTTTGTGAGCCCAAACTTGGCCAGCAGAAGCAGAAGTAAAAACAAATTTGTGATTTAAATTAAGAAAAAGATTGCTGCTTTACAGTCTCACAATTAAATGAAATAGTGGGAGCAAAAGCAATTGAAGTCCTTGATCCTATTTCATAGATGCTTTTTAAAGAATAGACGGTATTTCAGCACCATGGACAGAGACTAAAAACTAGCTTGTTTTTCTTTTTAACAAATACTTCACAGTTTATCTGCTGAAGCTGTCTAATACAAATACTTTTACCCTTAAGTACTACATTTAAATTTATTTTTCAATGATAATTTAATCACACTCCTTTCTAAATTATACATACAAACAAATTGCAAAGCTTCAATATTAATCACTTAATGAATGCATGTGTTAATTGAAGCCAGATTTGTCTGTTTCTCTCGGACAAACATTGGACATATATTGTAAAGCTGCTACACAATGTCAATAACTGGATTTAATGTTGATGTTTGAAAGGAGAAGCTAGGACAAGAGGTTAAAATCACAACTAAGAGACTTCTCTCTCTTGAGTCAAGGAATAGCTCTAAACTAACACAACCTGTCTGTTATTCACTGACAGCTATTGATTAATGTGATATTTTTGAAACTAGGAAAATCTTTTTAAAAAATACACGTTCACCATGAACACTGCTGTATTCCCCTCTCTTCTTGAACCCTCTGACCCCCCCATCCAGAAAGGCCATTGGGGTGAAAGCACAGCTCTCCCGCGGCTGACTGTTCATCGCACAGTTCACTGGTGCAACAGATTGGGCGGCAGAGGAGCTCTCCAAGTGAAAGGCCTCACACAAAGCTGAAACATGCTGAAGTTGAAAGACAAGGCAGGCAGAGCACAATAACCCCACTTGACCATGACTTCCTATTACAAAGCAGGAGAGAGTCTGGATCTTTAAAAAAAAAGCTATTTGTCTTCATTTGTAGCTCAGCTTCTGTGCTTTCTACTCAATAAAAGCCAAATGTTTGAAAATGGGAAGCACATAGGAATCATCTGGAGATGCAGCAGTCAGGATCTAGCTGATACAGATCTACAATTTTCCTTGAGGGAATTTTTAAGGATTTTATAGTTAATTTCCATTAGATTAAGTTCTCAGAGCTTCATCTGATGAATTGTTGAACTCAAAACAGAACCAATAGGAAACATGCTATTGACTTAAGCATTTTCAGACTGAAAATTGGGAGAGTTGTTGCTTTTGATAGTTTTCCATGTTTTACTGGCCTATCATCAACCAAAAAAGATCAAAAAATAAATCGTTTTATCTTTTTTGTTGAATCTTTAGTGTAAACATGATTGTTTTTAGCAAGAGGATGATGGGGCACGCAATTTGTAATTTAAATGTTTAAATATGATGCATAGTTCACTATTCTGTGAATGAGTGCAACTGCACATGGTTAAATTATTACAGATTGCAATTTTTTTGGAAGAAAACTGGTCAAGTCTTTATGTAAATATAACAAAGAGACAAGATGCAGTAAATCCACGAAATATATATATATATTGCTATTTTCTCTGTTGGTTTCCATGAGAACATCAGTAAATATAAATGGAAGTGTTTTTAAAAACAGTATTTCTGTTTGTAGTCATAGTTACCTAAAAGTGACTGAAAAGAAGTTGTAAATAGATTTTTTTTTCATCTTCATGTTTTTACAATAAATATCACAAAATATTGTGATAAAATGTTACATTCATGTTGTCCAAGAACTATTACAGACTATTACAGGTAAAGTCATTCAGATGGAATGTGGAAGTTGATTTGATGCAAGAAAATTGTATCCAATTAAATTGAAATTTACTAGGAAATAGCAAGAGAAATTCAAAAATAGACTGCAATAGTTTCTTCTACAAGGATCACTTTATATTAGGTTTATGTTTGATAGATTTTCCAGTTCTAGCCAGATTATCTTGTTTAAATGACTCCTTATCAAGCCACCCAAAATATCCAAAGACACTTGCAGTCAGTGGAGACAGTTCTCTTCACAAGAGGCTAAAAACTGTCAACTAAAAATGGATCAATCCGACAAATGAAACTCACCTGATGTACACTGAATAAAGACACAATCTTATGAATATCAGAAAATCTGACTACAACAAAAACACTGAAATATTAATGCATGCAAGTAGATGCAGGCAAGAACAATTCATCAACCAAAAAAAGAAAGAAAGTCATGCACTTTACTTAGTCAAGTCCAAATTCTAAAGATTCTTACAAACTGTGTCATATTTTCTTTGCCACTACTGATCAACTCCTTTGGGACATTAAGCTTTTCAGCACAAGTCAGAAGAAAAGGGACCAGATTTTAGAAAACTCAAAACATCAGCTCAATTAATTCTGTCCTTTCTCTTTCATAAATAAATAGTGTGACATTGCATGCTGCAAGAAAAAGCAAACACAGCAGGAAATGTCCATTCTGCTGAGAAGATATGGCTCAAAATGAGCACATTCTGTCTTAATAACACCTCACACAACGCCTTCACATTTTGAAATTAGAGACATGCTGTAAGTAGTGAGAATATATTTATAGCAACAGCTAAAGCACAGTAATGTAATCTATTTTATGAATAGTTGTGTGACAATTTTCAGCCAAAAAAAAACAAAAAACAGTTTGAAGATGCCTTATGTATCCTATAAACTTTAAAAGCACCCATGTACTGTACTTTACGTAGCCTAACTCAAAGAAGAAGAAAGTTGATCTTACCTGCTACTTTTTCGGGGCAGAGGTAAATCCTTCTGGTGAGGAAGACAAATCAGGAGGGCGGAGGGAGAGAAAACAGATAATCCAGGTTAGATCAATTTCAGATAGGATGAAATAGATGGCGGTGCCCTCAGTTTACAGGAGGAATAAACTTCAAGCTTGCCATGCTTGAGGTCATGGCAAGGAAAAACAAAAACATGTTTGACTATGATCACTTTGCACCAGCTAAGGAAATTTTACATCTGTGTTACAGAGGGTACAATTTTTTAAATCTTGGCCATAGTTAGATGCAATAAGGAAAGCAGTTTGACTTTATACTGCACTTTCAAAAACGTTTTAAAGCTAATTAATTTTCTTCACCTAGCACATTATTTTTGACAATATTTTTGTTATAAACAAAAGGCCTCATTGCAGCTCAATCAGGTTTGAGTCCTAAGCACAGATGATGCAAAGAAGGCCTATTTCTATTTTTACTTTCCTGTTTCTCTTTGCAATAAAATGTGCCTAAAATATGACTCTATCCTTTCTCTTTATACATTTTGTTGTTCTCTTAACAAAATGCGAGAAAGAACAATACTTTAAACAGCTAATAACAGAGCAAGGAATTCAATAACAATACTCATACAAGACAATATTCAAAAGACCTAAATCCACCGACCTACTGTAGGTATGTCCCCTGGCATGTCTTCCATAAAACCAAGTGACAGTAATTGACCAGCTTTAGCCAAATAAATCAACAATAAAGTCTTTAAACAATTATACAAATTAACATCTGAGATCAAAGAAGTAACGCATTATTGTAAATACTTGAAATCACTGGATGCAATTTAGTGTTTAGATTAATTTGAGTTTAACTCCATTCTGATGTTGTTTTGAAACGTCTCCATTCATGTCTGGAGTGGGTGAAAGGCCGTCTGGAAACCGATCCATCCTAAGTGCTCTGAGACTTCAAAGCTTCAGGAACCAGCAGGTTGAGTGGAGCAAAAGTCAATAGAAAAATTGTTGCTGCTATATTTATGACATTGGGAAACAACAGCAACGACCCTGATGTGATTAGGTTCTGCTGCAATGAATCTGTACACTGCTTGCTGTCCATCTGTTTGTAATTTAAAACCATTGAACATTCAGTTTATATAAGATCAGATGACTCAATTTCTATTGCCAGCCTGCCATACTTTACTTATCAAGACATTTTATACTGCTTGATGGCTTTACAAAAAAAGAAGAAGTTAATGTTTGTGGATTTTGCTTTCACTCAAATGACGCAGAAAGACACAAAGGCATGACTGTGATACAAAATAAAAGCAAATGACAAAGCATAAAAAGGCCACAAAAATAAAAATAAAAACAGGTGAAAATGATGATCACAACAGATGAAGCATATTTTCATTTTAGATTGGCTCAGTCAAAGTCCAGCACTAAAACAAGCTGGAAATCTGTGGCAAGACTTGAAATTGCTGTTTTCACCTTATCTGACTGAGGTCGTGCTATTTTGCATGGAAAAATGGGGAAAATGTATCTGTAGATGTGCTCAGCTGGTAGAGACAGTTGCAACTGCAACACATGGTGGTTTTACAAAGTATTGACTCAGGAGACCTGAAAAAGGATGCTAAACGTTTTCTATTTTTATTTCTTAAAAAAAACTATAACCATGAATCACTTTACTTTCACTTCATAATTTTGTTCTGGTTTTTGTTAGTCTAAAATTTTACTAGATTACACTAAAGTTTGTAGTTGTGACAAAAAGTGGTAAAGTTTAATGAGTTTGACTACTTTAGCTACTTTAATTTAATAAACATACTATGTTCTGTCTTTACCATCCTGTCAAGATCAATACATGAGTTTTTTTGGTAACACTTTATTTGACGGGGTGTTCATAAGAGACATGATGCTGTCATAAACATGACATAACACCTGTCATGAACATGAAGGAGTCTTTATGAATGTTTATGACCGTTGTCATTAAGTGTCATTCGGTAAATAATGACACTTTTAATGCAAAGTTGCTTTAAAAGTTGCATTGAAAGCACATTAAAAGTGCCAACTATGCATTAAAGTGTCATTATTTACAAAATAATGCAAAGTTGGGACTTTTAATGGACTTTCAATGCATCTTTTAAAGCAACTTTGCCTTAAAAGTGCCATTATTTACTGAATGACACTTCATGACAACAGTCATAGACATTCATAAAGACTCCTTCATGTTCATGACAGGTGTTATGTCATGTTTATGACAGCATCATGTCAGTCTTATGCACACCCCGTCAAATAAAGTGTTACCGATTTTTTTATTATTATTATTTCAAAACTAAAATAAAAATTTTAGGAAAATGTGCAGTCTCCTCTGTTTGACATTCAGTTAATTAAATTTAAAACGTTAGAGATTAAAAACCACTTAGAGTTGCATCCTAACATTTTTAGAAGAGCACATCAACCTTTTTTTCAATGAGAGTGAGATCATCTGTTATGGTGAGCTCTTTCTGAGATGCTAATACACTACATCATCAAGAGGAAGTAAGCTTGGCCAGGGTGACTCAGAGAGAGCCCCATAGGAGTCTTGTCCGTGTGTGTGTGCGTGGGGGTGCGCATGTGTGTGTGCATTGGGGTGTGTGTGTGCGTGTGCCGGCGTGTGCGCGTGTGCATGGGTGTGTGTTTGTGTGTTTGGATATGGGGTGATATGCCTGGCTAATGGATAAAGCCGCCAACACCTGCTCCCTCTCAAAGTCTGTCCAATCCACAGACATTGTGTGCGCTGTTGCCATGGTACTGGTCATCCCATCATTTCTATCTGTCAGAATTCAAGTAATAACAATAATGCATTAAAGTTTTGAGCATTATTCCTTTACCCATACTCCAGATCCATGAATCCAGAAAGTATTTATTCTAGAAGAGTGAAAGAAAATGATCAGTTACAACTAGAAGGTTACATCTAGACCTCCAAACGGTTCATAATAAAATCTACTATTAGTATTCATGACTCTGGACACAATGACAGATGTGACAGATTCTCTTGTATAACTATATAAACAATTTTGTGCCAGAGATGAAGGTCAACACATTCCTACTCCCTACTTGTCAATTATTAGTGGGTTTTCAAGACCCCCCGGCACTGGTTTTTGCAGCACTTTGAATGAAGACAAAGATTTCTACAACAGCATTTTGTTGCAAATCCTGTTATAATTAGGGCATGGAAAAGGGACATCAGACATTACTCTGTGTGCCTACATTTATCAGACCACAACTTCTTCATAATGAGGCTAAAAAAAAGGTTTACAAATGATGATTTTATTTATTAAGGGGAAAGCTATTCAAGAGTTATTGCTCTGTAAACTTAATAACTGGATGCACCATCTTTGGGAGCAACAACTACAATCAAGTGTTGACAATAACTAGTAATGACTCACTCTTCTTCCAGATTTAACTTAATTTATTCACAATTTAGAGTAACCAGATAACCTCTTTAAAGTGATGCCACAGCATCTGAATCTTATTTAAGTCCAACTTTTAACTAGGTTACTTCAAATCACCTGGATTTATTTATTTTAAGCAATTCTAAGAAGGTGGACTTGTCCTGCTTTGCGGATAAGCTTAATGTCACAAACTTTTGGTCAAATGTTCGTAAGCAGCATTGAAGTAGAGTAATTATGGCAAGTTGTCCAGTTCCTGGAGGGGCAAAGCCCATCACAAACTTGCATGTAAACCAAAATAATCAAGAGACAACTAATAACTAATGAACAAGTAGCAAACTGGATCATCAACATGCACAATACAACAGTAATTTTCCAACAAAATGAATGAAAAGGTAAACACTGAAAATGTTGCAATAGCTCATCTAAGGTCCAGACCTCGATCTGATGGAAATGCAGTAGTGGGACCTTATGACTGTATAAAAAAGATTACTTCAATTTATTGATTATTTATTAACTGGGGCGTATTTGTTTGTGTGTGAGTGTCTTACTTTGTTCCGTGTATCAACTAATCACAGTTCCTAGAAGAAAAAGCTAAGATAGGAACTTTCTGAGAGGAATCTGAGAGTCTTTAAGAGTAGCTGCATTTCCAGTGACCATAATTACGCAATTTGACATTTTGAAAATAAACGTCAAATGCCAATTAAAATAAAAGCTCTAGATTTTCAAGAAAAGGTTTTGGCGCTAGGATGAGTTTGCATCAAAATCGGTTTGTACAGCAATAGAAACATTGCATTATGAGTCACATGATCAACAACCAGATGTCGCCACTGGCACAAATCACAAAGAAGAAGACAGGAAGTAGCTGGAGGATCATGGCGCAGCATGTTTTTTAATTACTTATTGCAAGAACAAACTTATTCACGTGTGATTTTAATTGTGTTTCTTAATTAAAGGAAACACCCCAATTACAAAATTGTGGGTTTTTTTTTTTTCATTTTCCACACATTTGTAATGGACACGCAGCTAATGAGGGTTCTGATCATTTCTAACGTATCCTGATGTATAAGACCTTGCAACTGAAAGCAGGTGTTCTGTTTTTGTCATTTAACTATAGAGGGGAAGCAAAGGACAGACAGCAAGCAAAGGCATAAAAATGTTACTATGCGGGGCAAATGTTCTGGATAAATTACAAGGCGTCTGCTCTGTTTTTACTGCCAAACTAACAGCAGGCTGCAAAGCACAGTATACTCCTTGGTTTAATGATCTTAGTTGGGTTTTTTTAACAAACCCTTTAGAATTGTGTTGTTATGTATGTTATATATTTGTTTCACATGGATCTTAAAACTGCAATACTGGGATCTTTCTATTTTTATCTATTTTAGTGATTAGGTTGTGAATAACTTATTTTGTTTTCTCAAGCCAAGAAGTAATAAGTTTTAATTTATTCACAAAACACAACCTGGATCTAATATGTTTATTGTTTTTTACCAGCTTAGCTCTCTAAGTTCAAAGCCAAACTTTTTCTGATTAACACTGACATCAGAAGGACATGTTGAGACAAAACAAAGCAGTGAGTGACAGGACTTGGCACAGAGAACTGGGTCCTCGCAGTGATCACACTCTTATCCCCTGTGCTTAGCATATTGGAAATGGGCACACTGCCCAGAACAAAATATTGGACAAATTATGCTTCCAAGTGTGTGTAAATAGAGCACTATATACTCCTACGTCACAGAGGGATGAGACATGCTTTTCTTTGTCAGCGTGAGTAAAAGAGCATATGGGTTAAGCATAAGTGCACTCCACAAACACCTACAACTGCACAAAGATGTTTTGCTTGAGATGAAATCAACTTGCCTCACTCAGACACAGTCATACAGTTACAGTCAAATAAAATGCACCAATTGATGCTGCAGATCACAGCACTGATCATCTTTTAAGCTGAACTACTTTCTATTTTTACAGGCTTCATTACAAACTAAATTATTACCCTGAGGCCATATCTCACACCCAACCAGGTTGGTTGCAGATCAGATTACTTTGTGATAAAAGGAGAGTTGGGCAGCACACTTGTTTTTATTAAAAAATTCTCACATTCATGATCAAGATAAAGATGAAAAAAGTGTTATCTTTATCTTGTGTGCTGAAATCTCTGAGCTATTTCTCAAAGATACAAAAAATCACTTTTGTTTTTTAAGCTACATCACGTTGCAATACAATGTTATTTAAGCTGTAACAAATTAACAGTTTAACTCAAATGTATATTATATATTAAGTTTTTTTGTTTTGTTTTTTTTTCACTAAATAGGCAGCACCGTAACATCCGAACGACCAGAAGTCGTCCAGATCTGGTTTGAGAACATTTGGAAACTGTTTTGTTTTTTTCTTTCTAAAACAAAAACTCAATAAGTTGCTACATGTTACTGTTAGAAGTGATCCTGGTAAGTTAGATTTTTTTGGTTGTGTAGAAAAAATATAATCTGTAGATAAAATTAACAACAATACCTGAGAGACAGCTATACTTTTACCAAAGGCCAAGGATAGAAGCTGGCTGTGGCCCATCCATTCATCACCATTTCCTCTAATTTATTTTTTTTTTTTCATTTTGTAACTAAAATTACACTTTAATTCCTCCCCTTTTATGGTTACAATGTCTGCAGGAAAGGTTGAGGTGAAAATCTTGGGACAAAGTACTTTAAATATTAATTGAATGAAGGAGTCAGAGATAAACAGCAGAAAGTGGCCATGCTTCATCTGTTTAGTATCCTCCTAAAGAAAGTGCATTGGTATGATTTTCATGTGTCTAGCCTGCACCATGCAAATGTAAAGGAGTAAGTTATATTTCCTCCTCCAGACTCAGACATCCCAGCCCTTTAAACAGCTTCTCTCATTGCACACAGCTGCTGCCTTCTTCCAGTCTATGCTGCCCCCTCCCATCCCACTACCCCTCAAGCCTTTCAGCTTGTCCTGCTGCTGGTGGTTGCTCTTCCTCCCTGAGGGCACACAAGGCTCTTAGGCCACCATTATGTCTTGCTAATGGGCCTGACAACAGCACCACATCCTCAACATTTAGACCTTCTCTGTGTGAGATATGGATATTGATCACTTCAGTGAAAATGGAGAGCACAGACTTGGGGTGGGAGTCAATTTCATATGTACACAGAGGCACGGATATTGTCCATTCACACTGGAGACTCTGGATTCTGGTAATGGCTAAGGTACAAATGCACAACCTGGTAACTCAGGTAATGTATCCAGAATAACACTTCAACACCGTGGATGTCATGTTCCGTGTTTTTCTGTGTGTTTATTTTGAGTTTCCTGTGTCTCTGAGTCTCCGTGTTGTCATGTCTCCCTTTGATTACTCCCAGGTGTTTCTCGTTCCCTAATTACCTCCTGTGTATTTAGTCTCACCTGTGTCTCTGTGTTTTGTCGGGTCCTCGTCGCGTCATTTCTGTCTGCCTGTTTGTTTGCCAAGGATAATTTCTGTTGCTACTGGTGTGAGCCCTGGCTTCTGCTCAGCCATGCCGCCAGAACTTTGTGGACTGTTTGGAGCATGATTTATTATTAAAATTACCATCTTTCACTTCAACCTGGGTCTACAGCATCTGCCTCACCACCTTCACCACCGCACCTCATGACAGAGGATTTATATGCATACATATGAAAGTTTCTTATATATAGACACCTATCCCAGTATGAATGTTTTTCTAACTTGCTATTGAATCACTTCTACAGTGTTTTCTGCCAAATGTGCCTGAATTATTAGTGACCAAAGTACTGTAGGTGTTTAAAAAGAAGCTAAATTAGGTTGAACAAATTAAATCCATAACGAAATGTCTGACATTTAAACAAGATCTCAATAAAAAATTTTGTATTACTCTCAAATCAGGAGTTACCATAGTTCTTTATTTAAGCAAAGGCATATATTGTGAGTTTAAGCTAAAAATGTGTGATTCATATTTTGCCTATAAAATATGAAATGTTTTTGCTTTGTGCAGACACAATGATGACAACCACAGTCTTCCTAGCCTAATTCAGATCCATCCTCACAGACTCTGTGCTATGACTGCAGCCAAAGGTGCATCTGCTAAATCTTGACTTCAATGGGGTGAACATTAAAGCAGCCACTTATTTTACATTAAATATTTTCATTCAATTGTCATTGTTTTGTAGAAATCAGTTTTCCTTTAGACATTAAAGTCTTTTTGTTAAAAAATGCCAAACAAGCCACGTTTTGCTGATCATGATTCATTTGTGAAACCAATAAAAGTGGCTGAATACTTTTTAAAGGCACTTTTAAAAGCCTTTTGGTTGAGACGTTAAACATATTCAAGAAACAAAGGAAGTCCAGTTGCCTTCTACTTAGGCATTTGGATTCAATATACATTTTTTCTGCAGCAAGACTAATTGTCATTTTTGTTTCTAAATCTAAGTACTTAGATAATGTTCCCACTTTTGGTTTATATATTTGGGGAAAAACAGTAATACAGTCAAAACAGTATATTCACTAAAGGTTATCATGGCAATCTCTTTCCTGCCTGTAAAGATTCATGTTATTCCAATGTCAACCCTATGCTTTATTTTGTTTCCACATCAGCATGTTGTTCCTGCCAAGTCTCTCTCTAATCAGCCTTATTCAACTCACCTGAGCCATGCTTAATTGTCTCCCAGTATCACCTGTATGCACTATTTAACCTCTCCTCAGTCTCTGCCTTCCTGCCAGATTATCTACAGCTTTGTGCCAGTAGAAATCCAATGGTCCTTTCCTCCCTCTTGTGCCATTCCAAGTTTCCCACCAATTTCACTTTTATTCCTGCCTTGCCTTACCAGATCTCTACAGCCTTTCTGACATCTGAACTCGAACCTCTTGCTCTTATTCCTGACCACAGATTCTCGCCTAATTTTGTCATTAATTATACCAACATGAGCTTTCCTGTGTATGACCCCTGCATATATATTGACCATGATTTTCAATATTTGTTTTCAGGCTTTCACTGTGGAGTTTTATTTGGTCTTATATGATTGATGATCTACAAAACTTGGGTTAAAGCATTGGTTCCCAAAGTGTGGGGCATGCCCCCTAGGGGGGGCACAGTGCCATTGCAGGGGAAGGGAGGAGGGTGTGGAAAGCAGTATGCATTAATAAAAATAAACAGCTGCACAAAAGTGTTTCACTGTAAAGGTGGTTTGTAGTTTGTTTTGTTGCAACCTGAAGTGTGAAATAAACTTCAGTGGAGTTTGAAAACAAAATATGTGTGTAGGTTTATGTCTGGTTGAACGATGTGTGTGCCCAGTTGATTTTTTTTTTTTTTTCATTTTTGGGGGGGACTTTATAGTAATCCATAGGGGGGCCCAGAAGAAAATCTTTGGGAACCACTGGGTTAAAGCATTATGTGGACTGACAAAGCAGAAACTTTTTGGAAGCTGTCCATGCCTTCACTTCAGGCATACTAGTAGCATCTTAGAAAACGAATGTCATAGGTTAAACACTGAGATAGAATGATGGCTTTGGGCTGTTTTATTTACTTTCTGTGATTTATGGAACCATGACTTTTGCTCTCCACCAGAAAGTCCTGGAGGAGAATGCCAAGCTATCAAATAGTTGAACTCACTTGGGAATAGCAGAAGGACAATGATCCAAAGCACACCAGCAAGTTCATCTGTAAATGCTCAAAATGTCTAGGAGAGGCCTAGTTGATGTCTGAACTTAAATCTGATTTAAATGCTTCAGTGTGATCTTAAAAAATCCACTCATGCTTGAAAATCCTCCAGTCTGTCTGGATTATAACAAAACTACAAAGAAAAATCCTGTTACTACTCCACACAGTGACGTAAAAGACTCATTTCCAGCAATGGCAAACACCTAATAAAGGTTGATGCCACTTGTTTACGGCTTCCTAAAGATTTTAATAATTATTTATACGTTAGCCTTTTTCACCTGATATTCTCAATTAGTCAGCAAAGAAAGGGCTTAATAAAATAGAGCTGTTTCCAACTAGACGCATTACTCAACAGTGTTTCTACAACATACCAAACGTCCTGTGGCTGCATTTCACACCTGAGACAATTGGGTAAAGAAGTATTCTTCATCAACAATTGTTTTCTTTCATTAGTTTAAGTTTTAAAGTGACTACAAAATATCACACCTGGTGGGTTCAGTGGTGTTTAGTCAGGGGAGGCAAGTGAGGCAATCACTGACAATGATAAGAGAAAATCAATTTGTTTTCTGCACGATTTCGACATTTTTAAGGTCAAAATTGTTGAATTTACACAAAGCCAAAGACATAGAAGAGTGAGGTGAGGTAGTGGTGATCTGTGTGTTACAGACTGACTGATAAAAAATATTATATTGAATAGCCTTTTGTTTGTCTTAGTATTGTTTAACAATATGAAACTAATGAAAGCATCTTTGAAAGCTTTTAAAAACAATTAAACGTTACAATTAAATTCACATTTTAATGGGCGTCTATTTTGAGTTTTGCAATATAAATCTAACTCCAGAAGAGTTGGTGCTTCCCCAGTCAAGAACCTCCCCATATGGTGTTATGGGGATGGTGTTAGGAACAATTATATGTTCCTTACACCAACTTTGGAATCTATCACAGTATGAGTATTATACAGCTTCCATTTTCCCCCAAAATAACCACGTTAGCCTTTTTCTCAGACAATAAGAAACATCATTAGTTCATTAGCGAGGGAAGAAGTCGGTGTTTGTGTATCATTCTAAAAGAATAAAATAATATACATGAAATACAATAAGACCTGACAATCATGCTAATAAACCTATAATTTCTGACAAATTACTAAAGAGTTAAAAAAATTAATTAATTAAAATTTTTAAAAAACTGCTCACCTGCAATCTTCGTCTTCTGATGATACCAGAATCATCCATGGCGCGTGCCCGGGTTACACCTGTGGCGGGTCTCCTTGTCTTGAGTTCTTAATATTGGACGTAGAGTTCCAAGTCTCGCGTTGCTTCCAGCCGACCAGCACGGTTCACGATATACCATCACAGCTGCACACTTCGCTGAGGGCCCACACCAATTTTCGGGTGAAAACAAAAATATACTAAAGCTGTAACATCATGTTTGTTGTTATAAACAGAAACGCAGAGGAGGGGTTGGTTTACAGTCAAAAAGACAACCATCTATGAACAAGGTTCATGATACAGTGTGGCCCCTGTGTTCCACACGAGCAGACAATCCATGCTGTCAGACAAGAACCACTGTCAG
This sequence comes from Xiphophorus hellerii, assembly GCF_003331165.1. Classification (NCBI taxonomy): domain Eukaryota; kingdom Metazoa; phylum Chordata; class Actinopteri; order Cyprinodontiformes; family Poeciliidae; genus Xiphophorus; species Xiphophorus hellerii. The sequence goes on along the minus strand of NC_045676.1, from coordinate 10,595,161 downwards.
GGCTGCTCTTTGGTGGGGAGGCTGCATAGAGGGATCAGAGGGATGAACTGAAGTCCAGCTGAGTGATAGAGATGAGTCTCTGCTAGGAACCCAGACGGTCAGACCGAAGGTTATTACACCACAGATTAGATAGAACAAACAAGTTTGCAGAGGTCCTCACTTCCAGGCAACGATCCAAGACAAAAACAATTCCTTCGCATCTGTTTGTTGGACATTGAATTCTGCTTCTGTCATCTGTCAGCATGGGGTGGGGGGGGGGGGGGGGGGGGAATCTTGTATCTCACCTACAAAACACCTGACACCCGAAGTCCTCTTAAAGCGTCGAACCACGTCCAGATTCGTATATTCGCTCGTCGCATTTATTTAGAGTTCACGCTTGCCGCACATTTAACTAGGAGCCTTGATAGTATGACACATCCACACAGTGTTAGAGCATCTAAGCACTAACAACGGCACGGTCAAACACAATCTGCAGCCAGTGTGCAGCGTCCATACGGCAGGATTCAAACAGCAGCGGTGGTAACAGGACGATCGCTTCTCGTTTTACTTCCTCGGGACGCGGATTTTCTTGTCATCTGGTGAGCGGTGCGTTCAGTCCGGGTTGCTCTCCTCCGATGTACCGCCGGTTCAAAGGGATCTCATGTTGCCACACAGACATCGCTCCATCCTCGTCTCCAATACCACCCACTTCCTACAATCACACGACTTTTAACCCCTCAGCAACCAGGCCGTGGCAGGCTGAGGAGGTACAGATCGCTGGCTCTCATTCTGCTTGTGATGATGAGGCGGTCCACCCGGGGTATGATGAGTTTACAACAGAGGAGCACCTATGATTCAGACAGAGATGCTTTAACAGCATAATTTATTTCCATATGTACCAAATTCATATTGAAATGCAGGTCGTATTAATAAATAGCAATGCCGTACAACGATTTTAGTAATTTTGCTAAAGGAGCCCTGTGCTAAGTATTGATCCAGACACAACAGGACTGAAGTATGGATTTGATCCTGCATTATTAGGTAAGCAGGCTGAGATTCTAACCAAGGACATAGGCACTAGTGTGTCCCATTTCCATACTAGTAATACGTTTTTATTATTGGAAATAATTGTAACAAAAACAAAAAAACACATGGGAAAAACAGTTTTATTTGTATAGTACCTTGTCACTATCAGTGTTTGCAAAATACTTTGCAGAGAAAAATAAAGACACAAATAAAAAAACAACAATAGCCCTAATAAAGTTCTATTGTAATAAAGTGTAATCAGCAAATGTAAACCGATAAGTGCTGTACAGATCCAATAAATGCAACCACAATTAAAATATAATCCAATTAATGGAAACAATAAAAAATTTGTCTTAGGAGTCTTTTTTGCTCTAGAAGAGCATTACAGCATCTGTAGCCAAAAGCGGACATCTTTCCTCCTAATTTGATACTTAGTTATCACCAAAAGATTACCGCCAGCTTAGATGGAACAAAAATGGATTGCAAGGCAATAGGACATTTAAAAACAAGTAATAAAATCTTAAAATCAATTTTAAAAGCTACAGGAAGTCAGTGGAGGGACTTGAGTGATGCAGTAATGTGCTTTCTCTTTTTTGTGCAGATGAGGCAGCAGCATTCTGAACTCACTGCAGGTTCACAATTGATTTCTTTGGTAGAACATCGAGGAGGGAATTGCAGCAAAAGGTAGAGAAAATAATGAAGGTAATGAGCAGGTGATAACAGACTACATTGTGCACAAGCTTGATTAGAGTACAGGTAATCCAAGGGTTAATGTTAAAACTATCCTTGAAGGAAAGAGACTCTGAATGTGTATCCTTTCATGAATCTTAATTCCAATAATGGGAATCTCAGTTTGACTTTTTTTAAAATTGACACACTTATGTGTTTATATTATTTGTTCATTCACTCAACTGATCTGAGAACTTCTAGAGAGAGACAATCATATTTATGATAAATACTGAGATAAATGTAACTAGGTATCATTCTAGTTTTTTTTTATCATTATTACTTTCAAAGTATCCTCTTTTGACAGTAAACTGAAACTCTGTGGTGGGCCTGGCTGCCTTACAGCAAATTTCACCAACAAAAGAGCAGGTGACGTAATTTAGCAGGTGCTAAATTAATTTCATTAAATTGCAGGAATGTACTGCATCTGGTTCAGAAGACAAAGGGGACAGACAGATGTGTTGAGAAGTGAGAAAAAGATAAATGGTAGAACCGGGACACAAAATATATATGCAATATATAAACTATTATCTATCTAGATTGTTTTTATGATATTTGCTTGAAATATGACTGTTGGATATAAGAAGATGGGGACTAGATTGCACAAACTACTTAACAGCTAAAAGACTAATTTTATCTTAAGTGAGGAAACACATTCTCTAGTGTGAACAACAATCAATAACTCAACATTCTCACATGTTACACTGTAATAATTTTGTAATCTTAGAATTTCCTGTGTCATCCTGTGGAAAAGAAACAGAGAAGTGTGTCGGGAAGTTCAACATGACAGTTTGTGACAGACACTGAGGCTCTTTCTGAACTCTTCTCTTTATTGAAATTAAACTTGAACCTCCCCCAGCAGTTTTCCTCGATGGCCCCTGCTGACTGTATGAAGTTATTTTTAAGCTTAGGAGTTGAATCAACCATAAGCATAACCTGGTGCATGCAGTGGCACCCAGCGTTATGCATTTTTTAACATGCACACCTGCCACCCGACATATGAGATTCACTGACACGAAGCATTTTCAGGCTTCTCACACTTTTTTTTGCCAGTCCAACATGTCTCAGCATGTCTGCTTGATTAGGAAAGCTTCACCAGAAGGAAAACTCTCAGCTTACAGGTTACAGATACCGATATTTTCATATCTCCAGACCTGTATGACCCTGCCATATTGTCTGCAATATTGATCGGCAAATTGGACGGCAAAGCAGAATCGACAGTTTGCATGTCACGGGAACAACACTCAAGCATCTGCATGAGTAAAGTCCATCCCAATGAACAGAGTGACAGACTGAAGAATTTACACACTTAAGCATTTTCAAATGAAATAAGAGAAATGAAAATGCAAAGTGTTGGTCAAAGGGGACCTTTTTAAAGGATGGTGAGGATATAACACTCCACCTACAGTATCAGACAGCTACTCTGACTCCAGTAGGGTGAGAAAAGAAGGCTACATTGAGGCTTTTAACACAATGGCCTTAATGGTCACAGTCTCACTGGGAACATGAAGCTGGAAGCTTCAGTCGCTCTCAGTGTGGGAATTACCTCAAGTCTCACCAACAGCAGCACTTCTGTGTCAGACATAAAGAAAGGCATTCCCTTTATTCTGACCGATGTCCTCTTATCTTCTGTGTCACTGTTTACTAAAGAAATAGAACACAGTGCACAGCATGGACATACATCTCTGATCATTTTAAGTGGTTTCTTAATTTTTTTCCAGTTTCTCTGTTTTTATTTTTTGTAGGTATATGTTTGAATAAAATGAATATTGTTCTTTTATTCTATGAAGTACTGACAGCCCATCTCTGAAATTAAAAGCAAAAATTTTGTTTTTATTTGCTGAAATTGAAGAAGTTGTCAAAGTAATGAAAAAAGATGCAGAGCTTTCAGACCTCAAATAATTAAAAGAAAACAAGTTTATTTTTACTAAGAACCAACAGTACTAATGTTTTAACTCAGGAAGAGTTCAGGAATCAATATCTGGTGGAATAATCAAGAGGTTTTGAATGGGGTTCAGTGCAGTAGACTCTTAATTTTTTCACAGAGTTGTATCTTTCAGCAGGCTGACATTTAAAATCCACTGGTCTTATGCAATATTGCAATTAACTAAGAAATAGAACATTGAGTTTCCATTGACTGTGTGTCATATTCCTCAAAATTAAAAGACATAAATGCTTAAAAAAATGAATGATGAATCTAGTTTAACTTTTTAATGAAAATGAATTTTCAATCATTTTCTGATTTGTACTTTTATGTCTTCCAGTGAACAACAGACAAAAATAATGCTCCAAGAACAAAACTGATTAACAACATGTCCGCATTTGATCATTAATATTTTGAAAGACAGCCTAGTTAGCAGCCTGCCTCGCTCCTCTACCACATTAAGCTGTGCTTCTTTTTTTTCCCTTTTCAGTGTAAATAATGAATGAGAGCGTATGAATTTTACATATTTTTGTTCATTATGTGCTGAGAGATTTGGGGAGAGATGAAGGGGGGAGGTGGTGGCAGCGCAGTGCGTGCACACGCCAGAGTTTTGGTGGGCAGAAAACCTTCTCTTACACTGCTCAAGAGCTCTCAAAAATGATGTCACCCCTTTTTCAAAGAATGCCCTGTGGGAGGTAACAAGGTCAGCTCTCTGCAGCCTGATGCTCGGTATGGCATGGCTGCCTTTTTAAATCCGCCCGTTGCTTGTACGATCCCATTTCCCGTCTTCGTGAGCCTGCCTCACAAGAGCTTCGTCAGCTCAAATCTCCTCACAGACAGCGAGAGCCTCTTTCTGCATTCAGATATGCTTGGTCTATCCGTCCACGCGCAAATGCAATCTGTGATGCACATACATAAGTCAAGAGAGAAGAGTCTCTTACCCACATTAACCACGGTTAATGCAAGTTCATATGGATTTGCAATCATAACAACCCAACATCCTATTACTTCAGAGGAAACCTAAGTGCTGCATTTGTGCATGCCGTCCAGAAAACCTTTCATTTATTTGTCAGCATAGGAGGGAGTTTGAGAAGTTACAGTTTGAAGTCTGCAGTTTATCAAAGATCTTGTTTCATTACATGAAATATTTAAAACACAAAGCGAAGGTTATTTTGTGAAATAAGTTAAATGATTTAATACTTGTTGTGAACTGCATGACTAGATTATTCATTATTAATGACTTAGCTATTTTTTACTGATTCTGCTATGATTTTCAGATTCCTTTTCAACCGACTTTGGTGGTAATAAAATTATCATCCCTCACTTTAGAGTCTCTGAACTAATTGATTAAACAATTCACCTGTGTGCCATGAAACGTGTTCGTCATGTAAGCAGCTTATCCTAATAATTAGGATACACTGAGTGCCTTTAAATCTAGACTAAAAACCCACCAGTTTAGAGGTGCTTTTGAGACATAATCAATGAAACAATCAACAATCTGATGTGTAACAACGGCAAAATGTAATGCTTCAATTGTTCACTGTGTGTTTTATGACTTTGTAGTTTTGTGTTTTTATGATGTAAAGCACTTTGAGAATCTCTGTTGCTGAAAGGTGCTATACAAATAAAATTAGATTTGATTAGCCAGGCTAGGGACAAAACAATGAGGTATTAGCATGTTTTCCCACTGAAGTGCTTAACATTTCTCCAGAAATACAAATCAGTGGGACTCAGATCAATGAGCCTTCAAAATTATGTGAAAGGAGAGCATCACAACGGCAGCTTTCATTTGGTTAGGTAGTTAGGCACTTATGTCTGAAATCAAAAGAAGCTCTTTCTGATTAAATCATGCTGTGTTTGTAATCACCACCATGGTGTGTGTGGTGTGGGGGGCTGCAGGCATGGGAACCAGTTGGTTAACCATTTTGCATGTTTACTGGACAGACGGGATCTCATGTTGATGTTCTTACTATGATAAAAAATAAATAAAATTAACATTGGCTATGCAGGCACATTTTTTAAAAGACATATTATTATTAAAGGGCAAATATCATAATACCTAAATATCATAACTTGCCTTTGTAACAGTTTTAAAGGGGATGAGTCATTTTCAAAGAAGGAATGAGTTGTTTTTTTCACTCACAAAGAGTCTCTGGAGCCATGGCTCTCTAAAATTGAAAGTGGATGCCAAATATTGATGACAGTGCAGTGCGGGAATGCTTGTCAATGTAAACAGAAAACTGATTGTTTTTAGTAACAAAAACACATGTTTAACTGGAATACATCAAACTGTTGTATGTCTGCTTATTGGTAATCAATTCCTTTTTGAAATGAGTATGACTATTCTGAGCATAAGAGCATTTTCCAAAAATTGTGGAGGAGTTTGTTTTTTTTTAAAAAAGGGTGAACTCCTTCTCACTCACCAAAAATAGTCATTTTTGACTATTTTGACTGTCCTGCTTGAAGTTACAAAATAACAGGATGTCTTGTCTTCTGGGGAAAGAACAACTGAAAGTAGAGGTGAGGAGAAACAGAAGGTTTACACCATGGATAGCTGGATAGCTCTTGGTGGAGTCAGCAGTCAGACCATCAAGGTGACTACAAATATTATTTACAAGTATAAATGTTTTCAGGTGAAAAAAATACAGTGGTTTTCATTACATAAAAAAATAACTGCTCTTTCCAAACTTTAATCTTGCCGTGTTTTCTTCACATATTTAGATCAGTGACTTTTCCCAGTGTTTGAGCTCTGTGAGTTCAGCATTTTGACTTCCCATTCAACCACCACATGTGCACTGGCATGTAGCATTGGCTTGAAGTGACTTTTGTTCGACCTCCAAGCTACTGATCTGTCTCCAGACTTTCACATTCTCAGTTGTCTGAAGCTCCATTTTTCTCTTGCGTTTTTATGCATTTCTTCACATATGAAAATTAATCTATCATGATCAACAAGCCTGAACAGAACATAGTGAAAAGGAAAAAGTGAATTACATGCCCTTTCATATTTTCTGCCTGCTTTGTTGCTAATGAGATAGCAGTAACTGTTGCTAGTTAGCATAAACATATTTCCTGCTGCACTTACATTAACAACTCATCTCTGTGTAGACAACTTTTGTGAAGCAAATTTGGTTACGGCATATGTATAATCTAATCAAAATTATTAAAGTCTATTCAAGTCCTGCTGCTAGATTTTTGCTGTTTTCAAACATAAACATGATCAGATGTGTTGCTCTACAGAAATGTTCACATTAAAATTGTAATTTAAGTTTTAACACAGAGTGGAATCTGCCAACAGTTACATGCTGTATATTGAAGTAACAGATGGCGCTACAACTAATTAGCAGGTACAAAGCCACGCATGAACCATCAGATGACAACCATCAGTTCACACATTTGGAGATATGCTGAGCACAACAGCCTCTTTACCAACGTGGACCACAGTTTGTCCATTGTATTAAATTACATTATTATTATTATAACATGATCACCGTGCATTATAATTTACAAATGGAATACAAGACATTCTATAAGTGAAGTATGACGATAAAAGAAACACACTGGATAGTGTTTGAAACATATAAAGCAAACAGCCAAAAATATAAAACACAAATGGAAGGGTTACAGGTAAGACCTTTAACAACCTTGGCTGGTAAGAGTTTTCACATTCATGCCATATTAATCTTCTGTTGATGTCAGTTTGCACTTAGCATGTAATCTGAATATGAGGTGAAGCACAGGTGAAATAGTACATTTCTAATACTTGTCTCATCCACCTAGTGCACAAACCATTGTTTGAAATCCAGTACTGTGGTGCCCAACACACATATTTGAAGAAGGATTGCGCTTTCTACTGTCTGTCATTTTTTCTTCTTTCCTGTTTATCTAGATAGCAGTAGTTTTTCTTGCCTCCTTAACATTTGCTTTTTGTGCAGATCTACTCCCGTGAGGCGGCTCTGTAAGCTTCCCCCTTCTCATTTCCAACCCTGTCTGTCTGGAAGTAGGTCACAGACTACAGCTGTGTTAAAAGCTTTTCTAAATAAAACACCATAAGCTCAGCAGTGTTGAGCATTAGTCATCCCAATACTTGAGGAAGTTAAAGAGAACTGCATATATGGTTGCACAGTGTCTGCTTGTTTTTCTTCATATGGAAATTAGAACAGGACAATGTGTTACCCGTCAAAGCATCTTTCGAAAACGTTTCCAGCCCAGTGATGGGCTTTGGTTCTGGCGATATTTGCTTTTTATAGCATATTTCTATGAAATAATGAAGAAAAATAAAAAATACATTCTATGTCTTAAAGGTATTTAATATATACACTTAATTAAATTTAAATGAAGTAAAATTATATTTTATGTCTCAATGATGCAGACATTGAATTTGAATACTTGGCATGCCCTGAATCAGTTTAGTTTTCCTCTGGCGCCATCTTGAGGCGGCAGTCTTTCGATGGTTTAATAGCAGTAAAATTCACATTGAATGAATCCCATGTTGATAACCTTACTATTGTTTCATTTATAAAAATAAAGTAGCAAGTGCTGTTTTGAACTGTTCAATCTACATATTCAAGCTAATCTAAACTGCATATAGGCACAAAATATTTAGTTGTATTAAAGTGTATTCACACCTTTGCAAACTCTGTTGCAAATGTGGAGCTTAGAGTTATTTCCAAAAGTGTTCAAGCCCCTGGAGCTATTTTGGAAAGAACAAGCATAAATAAAATGTTCCTATCATTTGATGATCATGCACTTCTTCCATGAAATCCTGTAAACATACAGCAAAGTTTGTTTTTTAATGTAATAAATTATGGGAAAATTCCATAGGTATGAATACTTTTGCACAATCTAAAGTGATACAGATGACACAGAAGTAACACAAACAGCAATGAAGAAAAGGAAAACTATGGGTGGCCTCAGATGTGGTTGTTTGAAAGATTTAATAAGCATTTTGAATGCAGCCACATTTCAAGGAGCCTTAATGTTTGAGTAGCCTGAATATTCTTTGCCACAAATATTCTTCCTGAACCAGTGTACAGGTTATCTTTAATGGTATCCAATGCTTTTATAGTGCAGTAATTCAGTGGTGACTGCAGCAAAGTTTCTTCTTTCTGTCAGAACTGGTCTCTCATTGGCCTCAAGAGCAGTGGGCAATTTTCCGAATCATACCATTTCCTTACTATGAACAGAGTCATTATAGCATTTGAAAAGCAATTAATGGTTTACAAGCTTTCATGGATGCTACTGCATGTGACACTCGGCAAACCCTTCATCACTGTGTAATGAATATTAATTAAAACTGAAGCGGTGAGTTATGTGCTGAATTGTCATTAAATCTTTAAACTGGGTGAGGCCAATATAAATGCCAAGAGGCCCGCTCCGCACTTTAATGAAGAATCCTCAAAGGTCACTCATGCAGACAATGGCATTTATAAAACAATTTGCGTCCAATGCTTTTATTAAGATGGCAAAGGCTGTTTTATCAAACTATTTTGGAAATACGCTGCTGTTTTCTGCTGAACTAGGTGCAATTTTTCATCTCTTTTCTGATATTTTAAAAAACAGTATAAAACCTATTTGTCCTTAATGTTTGTGTTATGAATCAAAGTTCTTCAATATTTAATTTGCAAGGCTACTTTTTTAAAGGTGTGTGTATTAACACACCTACAATAGAGTTGATAGTATTCTGTTGATGCACCGTACTTCTCTGAGTGCAATGTCTGTGGATGTATCTGTGTGTATGTATATTTATCTACGCACTTTTCTGGATATTACTTCTAAAACAAAATAATTTGAGCTTTTTTCATCATTTTAAATACAACCTGCTAATCATCATGATTGTTTATGCAAATGGGTTTTTTGTTGTTGTTGTTTAAAAAAAAACCCGTATTGGTCTGGAGCAACCGCTTTGATTCCGGATTTCATTCATTGATTAAAAGCCTGTGTGTCCGAGTTGGAAAAGAACAAGTTTAATCCCATTAGCCCCATCGTACGGGAGTCTTAAAAAGAAACTGGAACTATCTGTAACAGCTTACTGGATTAGAACCCTTCCTGAACTCATGTAACCTGGGTGACTCTGGGGCTCCAATTATGTTACACCTAGTCAAAAAAAACTTGTGCTTTTAGTTGAACTGAACTTTATTTATGATATAGATGAAAGCTTTTTCCTAGCTGGTAACTCAGTAACTTTTAACAAGTGCTCAGATGTCAAACCACATCAGTTATTCCCTATAAATAGTAAAGCTTAGATGTCTGTGACAAGTGGATCCATGTAACTAATTCAGGAATGAGTAGCTTGTTGGTACTTTTCCACATTCAGTGTTTGAAATCTCAGTGGGAGCACAAAGTGCCAAAATCACCCTGTCAATGTGAAATATTTAAAGTTTTCATGTTATTTGACAACATTTAAAAACAAAACATATTCATCCTCAGTACAGCCTTCACCTATTTTAGAAAATATTTTCATGGCACCCAGGGCCGAGAATCAACTCAGTGACCACTGTTTGGAGAGATGTAACCTCTCGATATAGTGCACCTGCTCTACAAACGAGTCATATGTTGCACCTGGAATTGACTTTTTACAAAGAAGTTTGTAGAGCATCAATAACATTGGACCTTTTTCATATTTAATTGTGTTACAACCCCAAACTTTATGTAGTTTAACAGTGTAGACTGAATACACAAAATAGTGGATGGTCACGATGTCCTGGCTGGTAGTTTAAAATGACACATTTATCACAGTTGCATCTCTTAACAGATTAGCATTAAGTTATTATTATCATTATAAGCAAAATTGTTGAAAATGTTTCAAAATCCTATTTTGTTTTGACAAATACATGTGAAAGAACAGAAACATGATATCCTTTGCTGCTATTTTTTGAGCTATTTTAACTTTACTTTCAGTGCTATCTTAATATCAAAGAATGCTCCAGCTAGTGAGATTTATTTACCTGTAATAAATAGGTCTGGTTCAGGGAGTCTTTGGTAAAAATTGTTCATTGATATTTAAAGTGGAAAGTTTTCTAATGTCAATGTTCAGAAAAAGTCCAGTTGCTTTGGAACAATGGCAGGATGATATAATAGTATTACATTACTCACTCGTAAGCTGAGATAGATAACCAGCTTAGCCCATTGTAGGCTATTGGGCTAACTATTTCTGATCCCATTGACGTTGCAGGAAGCCAGGCTTAAAATAATAAGAGGAGCAGCCTCACAAGGTTATAAAAGGATGCACAAAAAGGGTTTGAGGTAGATGCCAGATTACACGTGTCCTATTCAGACCTGAAACAGGCGGGTGAGTACACAGAGATCCAGAAACTTCCTGGTGAGGCCGCAGCACGCCCTGAGCTCCTCACCTCAACTTCAGCTTTCTTCCACCCAGCCACAATCTGTAAACATGGATCCTGCAGCTCAGACCCTGAACGCCAGCGCAGCCTTCAACAGAGAGGCCTTCCCCAGGAGAGCCATGCGAGCGGCACCCAGAGGAGTCTCATCTCACTTTGTGGGGACTTCAATTGTGATCCTGTCTTCGTTTGCTGTCTCTGCCTTAGCTATGAACTGTGGGAAGAGGATCCAGGAGTCGAGACAAAAACCTCATGGAAGCTAAAACACCTGGACTGATGAATATGCCTTCAATAGCTACCACGAGTTAAGAGTTCTTACAATTACGATTTTCTTTTTCTTTTTTTGCAAAGCCATATTATCTGGCTCTTGTGGTCAGCTTTCTCGTGTCCTTGTACCATAAAGTGTGGTTGTATGTTTAGCATGAGGCATCTTAATGAATAGTCTGAGGAACCAGAACAATGTGAGACCTCTAGTGGATGAGTTTGAGACTCCTCTGGCTTCCACCAATGTATGTCTTGTTGAACTGGTGCTGATTTCAGAAAGGTGGAAAAAAATATGCAGTAATATCAAGAAGCCTCTTCCAAATGTTACCTCAGATTTGTTGTCATAGTGATAAAAGCAACATTAAAAACTAGAAAAAAAGATGGCTCTGCTCAGAGTGTGCAGAAAGGTGAAAGGTGCAAATGTTAGAATGCGTGGTCTACAGAAAGATAGCATGTAATACATCTTTAGGGTCTGTTTGGATCTGAATAATCTTATACACCTCCAGGTGCACTTTATATATTTTATTAACAGAAAATCCTCTAGAGGCCACATTTAACATTGGACTTTAATCGTTTTGTAGAATCACATTCAACATAATCACTTTAACTTTGTATTTCAGCTGTCTTTTCCCTACGAAGAAAAATATTAGAGGTATTGTGTATTAGAAGCTGTTGTCTCTGGCTTGATGAATGAAAAGTAAAATATTTTTTCCCTATTGAAACTAGGCATGGATTGGTTTCTAATACCAAGGTGAAATTTTAAAGTCACAATATCATCCCTACAGAACAAAGTACTTTTAACGATATACCAGAGAAAGTGTCAAAATGACAGAAGTATTCTTTGGGTGTATGGGGCACAAAGTAATGCAACAACGACACTTCCTCACCTGCTGCTGCGCTCTGATGGTCAGCTCTTCAAGGCTTCTCAAATTTTCTTTTAGATTCCAGATAGACATATTTTGCAGCTGGAAATAACTCAAGTTAAGAAAAACAAGGAGAGTCACTCTTATCCACGCTGTTCTCAAACTACAGAACAGCAAATTTTAAACACACAAAGCAAGGCACAGAGCTCACCTAATGGTGGCTGGTTATATTTGTGTTACTCCTTAATAAAACTACATGGTAGCAGAAAAACATTTCAATGCGATACTTTTGTACAAAATTTCATTTGCAATAATATTATTAAACCAGAAGTGTTCAAAATGCGACCCACGGGTCATTTGGGCTCTCAACTGATTCAAGAATAATACAAATATGGTCACCCATAATATGCAGATGTTTTTTTTTTTTCTTAGAGCAAAGTTTTTGACATATTAAAATCTTAAAAGGGAACATGTTGGGAAAAACAAATGGTATTTATCTTTTATTTATCATACTTTTTTTTCTTTTTAATTGATCCATTGATTAAATGGATGGATGAACCTGGATATTTGGGGCCCTACTTTACCACACGTAGACAGTTAAAGATATTCAATATCGAATTCTATATCTTATGCATAACATTTGACCTCTACAATCATGATAGATTCCTGAGCACACACTAAACATACTGAATGAATGAATATGTGTGGATGGGTAAATGGGAGCACAGATGAGACAGTGATGCAAAACACTTTGAGTGACCTGATTGGCTAAAAAAAGAGCTATAGAATTACAGTCCTTTTATCTTTTGTTGGTGTATATAGTGTTTTGTTTGAAACTTAACCACTACAGCGCTCCAAACCTGAGTCTTTACATAAAATATACTGTGACCAGGTGCTCAGTGAACTTTTTTGAACAAGAATCTGGAGAAACCATGTTTAACGAATTATTTTATTTATTAAAATAATATCAAAGATTGCAGTATAGATCACGAATAAATCAGCCAATGATGATTTTTCACACTCTGTGAACATCTTAGTCGTTTGTGCTGCTGGAGAATATTCTCCAAATCAGCCTCTAATGTCCAGGATATGAGTCACATGTTCTGATGCCCTTTCAGAGTGACTTTAAACTCTTCAGCCTCCTCTCCGAGAAGAAACGGTGTGTCTGCTGAGCTCTGTCGCCTTCTGCTGATGCGCTAAAGTAAGACAACATGGAACGGTTGTTCTGCCGCTGAGCCGCCTTCTCCCCATCCTCTTCATCATCATCCCTAAGTACACAGATTAAAGAGGTTTTTGTTGATAAAGTGGTTAGAGCTCGTCTCCTGATGTCAAAGGATTTTCACACACCTAAAGTGTGATTTACAGATCAGAGGTTTCCACTAAGTTTCATTTTTATCTTCCAACAATTTTCTTTATGCCTGGAAAAAGTCCTCAGGCTCCTCACCAGTGTACAGGCGCTGCCTTGCTGTCCATGAGAGTCTGAGCCGTGCTCCAGCTGAATCTGACAAACTGAGGATAACCAAACACAGGGTCCAGGTACTTCAGCAGCCACTCTTTAGTTTTGGGGTCTAGCAACAGAAAACAGAAAGTTTTGACATCATTTTCCCACTTTGGCCTTTGTTTAGAGACAAATCTCTAAATCTATGCAGCACACTGAGAATATGAAAATATGTTGCACTTTGACATGTCAAATGTTGTTACCATTGGGATACCCTGAGCCATAATCTGTATCTATCTCCCCCAGGTCTTCTGCAAAGTTCCAGCCTTTCACAACGCGATCTCTGGCAACCTGAAAACCACAACCAGAACTTTCACTGTGAAAATAAAGCAAGAAAACATAACTATAAAAGTACAGCTCATAACCGTAGAGAGACCAATAACTGTTGTCTCTCATTTCAGAAAGTGAAACTTGTGGATTCATTAGTCAGGGAATTTTATTCACATTTGCACCACCAGGTCTTTGCTACATGACTGGAATGGGTGACAGAAACCTGCCGTATGTCATCAGTAGTGCAGTTTTTCCTGTTTCTTACCACACAACAAGAACATTGATGCTGGTGAACATGGAGTATCTTCATGTACAAACAGACATAAAAACAGAAGAATGCCAGCAGCAACAAAAAAAAGCAGCTGCCGGACAAGAAGGAAAACAGGAAAATAGCAAAAGCTAAACCTTTAAAAGGAGGTCAATGTGAGGCAACAATAAAAACATCCCTATGATGAAGCAGCAAAGGAAATTACATGTCTTAAAATTGATCAGGAAAGGTTTTATCATTTAGACAACACTTGTATTATACAAATATAAAATGACATTTCTATCCAGAAGAGATTTAGATTTCCAAGGAAGTATAATGATTTTTGCATTATCTTTAGAAATGTTCTGAATGTAAATCAGGTCAAACAAACGCTAGAAACAGGACGAGACATGATCAACAAGAGAAAAAAAAAAGGACAGCAATGCATATTGGCTGACTGACCTTTGCACAGATGCTGGCCGCGCTGACAACAGGAAAGAGGGAGTCGGCTTTAGGCCTCACAGTCACCTGGATACCAGGGAAAAGCTGGGACAGCTTCTTCTCATACTTCTCTGCTGGTCCGACTGTGTCCACGTACACCTGAAAAGCATCGGAGATACAGGACAGGACAGGACAGAGAGGAGGTGATATGGAGTAAAAAGGGAAAAATAGAAAAGGGAAAATGGCACATAATGAAGCATCAAGATGCAGGTGCTCTGCGGATATTCAGAACTACATTGAAGAAATTAAACTGTTTGGTGTAATGTTTACAAACCTCTTTAAGCTGTACTCCACTGTCCAAGGCATACTGAATCAGACAAATGGCTGTATCATGTGACAGGGCATTCAGGTTGTATTTTGTCCTTAAACCAAAATTAAAAACAATATTATTGTGTGTGCAAGTACCATCTCAGGCTGGCACATATATGAGCTCAATGTGCCCTACCTTTGCAACATGCTGGTGGAGATCATGTTGGGCGAAAGAATCTGCAAAGCCCAGCCTACGTAGCTTTGTGCTTCATCCAGTTTTTGGAACAGATTCTCTCTTTCAGCCTCATTTAGCGTCTTTGAATCTAACCAAAGACAAAGAAACGTCTTATTAAGAGATTAAATGCTTCAGATTGAGGCTTCTTAAAGAACGATGTGTGTGTGGGGGTGTGCATGCGTGTGTTTGTCTGAGGAAATTAGCAAATAAACTCAGTTTAAACAAGGACTATTCTTCCGAGAGGAAAAAGGAGGATTACCTGCTACTTTCAGATCCTTCAGCTCCTCCTTTTTTGAAACGGGACAAAAACAAATCCCATACACCATCGGTCCTGAATCAGAAAAAGAACATTGTAAGTATTCCAAGAAATTATATATATAATTAGGATCAGGGTGACGTATTTGACGCTGAATTTCAAAAGGGTGTCTAGACCTTTAAACCATAATATCCAGATGTTATTATGTCCATTTCTCCAAAATATGTTCAGACTGGCTTTATTCATTTTTTGTAAGCCATGAACCTTGTCATCAGAGACAAAAAACAGTAATTTCACTATGTCTTGGTGCAGGTTTCCATATGTTTGCTGATAATACACTTTTACATGTAGTTGGTAAGGATGCTATTTCACAAGAAAATGTTTTTAACTAAATTATGCATTTATTGTTTCCCCCAGAAACTTAACACCCTGGTGCATTAAGTAATATACAGAAAAGCTACGAGGTACAGGGGATGTCACGATTCAATGGTACTCGGTTTCATATTTCTATTTTTAACCCATTAATAATATTCTACATGCTTGTTAACCCAAAAGTCCAACTGGGGACAGTCACTGTAAACTGGCTCTAGCTTTGAATGCTTTTATGTTAGGTATTTGCTAATACTTAACAGTTGTCCCAATACAAATAAGCAGATAAATGATGAAATGATAACGCACCGAGTACAGGACCTCTGCCTGCCTCATCCACTCCCAGGCAGCAGTCCTCCGTCATGCACACATCAGGAATCCGAGAGGCCAGCCTGCAGCTGCCAGAGTTCTCCGCTTCAAACTGTTTCAGGTCCATTGCTGCTGACTGAACGGACCCAATCGTTAAATGGAAAAGTTTACAACGGCGTTCAAATCGGCGTCCCGATGAAAGCCATACTGCAGTTTCCAATATTACCACGAGGGGATTACTCTAAGGTTAGCTCGGTGCTACATGCTGCTACAGCACAGATAAAAACAAGGTTTTCCAAGAGGACTGTGGATAAACTATCAGTTCCCTCGTTTCTAAATAAGTCAACAATAACACAAGTAACGCTGACCTGC
Organism: Xiphophorus hellerii; assembly: GCF_003331165.1. Taxonomy (NCBI): domain Eukaryota; kingdom Metazoa; phylum Chordata; class Actinopteri; order Cyprinodontiformes; family Poeciliidae; genus Xiphophorus; species Xiphophorus hellerii. Next base: position 10,578,736 of record NC_045676.1, on the reverse strand, counting down.
TCAGACAGTGGCTGTGCTGCTCTCCTCTTCACTTCCACCGCAGCTTTGCCGCGCCTATTTTGAATTTTCAGGCAAATTACTGCCACCACCTGGACTGGAGGTGGACTCGCACGCATCCTTGGTTGAAAACATCGTTCTTCGAACATGAAGCGAGCCGTGGGTATAGTAACTGGTTACATTTACTCTGTAACTTGAGAAAAGTTGTCAAAATTGTAAATTTTTTCAGGTTAAAGTAATTCGTGTTTTTACTTGGAAGGCTTGGGAGGTTCTGTTTTTTGTTTGTTTGTTTTTTTCAAATTGACCACCTTTATTTAGATTTTTCTTTTCTAAAGCTCCCTGTCTCTTCTCTTTTAATTTGGAAAATTACACAATGTAGAGTTTCTTTTTACTCAATTTTGAATTTTCTCTTTTCACTTAAACTGACAAGGAGAGCATTAAGAGTTGAAGGGACCGGGGTGGCGTTGTGACTGGAAGAACTGCAGAAAGCCACAGCTCGGGTGGGAACCTGTCAACACAACAAAATACAATACAATAAAAAAGAAAAACAGAAAAAGCTTAAAAAACAAAAACAGGAAAAGAAAATGAAAACAAATCAGTGCAGGGCAATCCTGGAAGAAAATCTTAGTCTGCAAATGATGAGACTGTCCTGAAGATTTATCTTTCTTGGATCGTGACAAGCCTGAACATACATACATAATATGCTAGAATGGTCCAAACATAAATACAATTAAAAATCTGTCTCTAAAACAAATGCACTCCATTCAATGTGCCTGAGCTCTTTTTCAAATATGATAAGACGGGAATGTTAGCTTAAACATGCTAAGCTATATTTTCCAAAAAGTTGTAGCTATAACTGCAACAAAAGCAGTTTCTACAAAAAGTTGGGAACTGAAATCAAAACAATGTAACTCTTTTCACATTTTCTTTGAAAACCATCTCTCAGTATCCTTTCACATTTTTTTTGCACTATGCTGTTTTGCACCACAAATTGTAGAAAAGTTTAAGTACTATTATTATTTTAGAACTCCAACTCTGTACTCTACATCCAAAACTTTTTAAGTATAGAACCGTGCTTACTAGGATTGTGTTCTGAAACATAGACCCAGCAGTGAACTTGACATTTGAATTTTGGATGCCCTCCTAATGAGTTTAAACTGCAGCTGAACGTGGAAGCAGGGAGGGAGCCTCAGGTGGTGAGGACGGGGTAGCGTGAGAGGAAAAGCCATGCACAAAAGTCCAAGTGTGCACTGGTTCCTGGGCTGAAATTGGCTTTGCCTCTTGCTCCTTGCACACTCCCTCCTTCTCTCTCTCTCCGCATCCCTCTTGGCGACTGAAAGGCTCCCTTTGTGCCCCTCAGTAACACGCAGTCCCCAGCCGATTAAACGTGGGGAATTAGTAGTCAATTTTAGCCTCACACCACACACACAAACACAGTAAACAGCTTAGGTTGGTGGGGCTCTGATTGTGTTGTTGTTACAGTTAACGCGTCAGCACCATGTTATTTATTTACTTTTTCACCCTTCACATACTTATTGCACAGAATAAGTCTCACACACAGTTCTTTTTTTTTTATAAATAAATTGATTTAATAGATGACAATAATATTTCAACATTGCTTTTTTGTAAGGAAGCAAAAATACTCGAGTGAGTGTATACCAAACACTTTACAAAACTAACCAGAATTATACAAAATGGAAGAAGCAAAGATGTGACACACAATGCATTATTACTCACATAAAAAAAGACAACTACATGTCAAAAGGGTCAGTATAAAACATTTGAGTCAAGTAATAAAGGCAAACTTGTGGTAATGACCGTTATTCAGGTTGATAAAGTGGGAGAGGGCTGCAAAGGTGTAAACTGAAGGTGAAGGCACAATTTTGGCTGACATGTAGAGCCTTGTCCATGTGATTCTAATCCTAAAGTAATACCCAGAGCTGGCCTGTTACCCCGAAAGATTTGGTTAAGACCTCTAGATCTTAACACAGGTGGTGGATAAATCATCAAAGTGTTTGTCATTTAAAACTCAACAAAATGCTTTACTTTTGTTTTTTGTTTTTTTTCAGGAATTCAGGTGATCGCCACAAAGCAAACAGAACTGAGGTAAATCTCCAAGGAGTCACACATTAAAATACTACATCTTTAAGAGCTCTCTTTCCCTGTCTTTTTCCTATTTTTTCCCCACTATACACGCTTATTTAGTTCAGCAAAAATAGATCCAAAGGAAGAAATATAGAGTGAGCTATCTACAGAATAAAAACAACAACAACAAAAGTTTCAGCTGTCCATTTTTGGCCATGAAAAACAATCTTACATCTGAAATGAAACAGAACGTGCTTCTTCTTTTTTTCTCCATAGCAGTGGTGCCGATCAGTGAAGATGGTTACACCATGATGAAAATAAATGCACTACTTGCATGAACACAAAAACACCAAATAATCGTTTAGTTTGGTTAATAAAATTAGATTATGTCAGTCTAAAAACCTGTCACCTCCTGGTGTAATCAGAGTCAATCTTTAATCCAACACTAGTCCAATCCCAGCTCTCGCTCTACCGTTTGTAACGTATATACAAGTGCTGTACATGACAAAGTAAAAAATAAAATAGGATGGCACACGTTTGTTAACATTGACGTGTTTTTGATTGGCTGTGGGCCCATGATTCGCATTTCATTCTGCACGAGTCTCTGTTTCGTGTTAGCTCTTGTGGACACTTTTTATCATGTTGGCTAAAAAAATTTAAAAAAAAAAAAAGAAAAAAACATGGTAAAAACCACTAATATGGCACAGATACACACATACAATTCATACACCCACATGTTTGCACACACATACAAGAGATTCACGCACACACTTCCCATATTTCCCACTGCTCAGCTGCTCTGCCTCAAGGTCTTGTGAGCGTGGTGTAAACAGGCTGCTCCCAGTGTGTGGGGCTGTGAGAGGGCGCCACGCTGGAGGGGTCTCCTATGGTAGTGTACAGAGGCCTCTGTGTAGGGCCCATGTAGGAGAATGCTGAATACAGCCCTGGGGCCTGGCTGGAGTGGGTGTAGTATGCCCCGGGGGCTTGGTGGTCTCCGTACTCAAACTGAGCCCTGGAGGCCAGCGAAGGGAAAGCGGAGCCATAGTGGGGGAGGCTGAGCGGGGTGTAGGTGACGTGGGTACCTGAGGAGGGGGAGGATGAAGCCTCTGCATAGTGGCTAGCGGACGCAGACTCACTTTTGATGGGGGCCTTCGAAGGATCCGAGGACGAAGGAGAGGCCTGAGGCTGCTGCTGCTGCTGTTTCGAGAGCCAAGCCGAGTGCCCGCTGGCTGCAGCCAGGGCGTAAGCGTAGGACGAGGCGGAGGAGCCGGCCGGGGGGGCCCCAGCGCCACTCTGTGGGTGACCATTTGGAGGAAGGTACTGGTCGAACTCGTTGACATCAAACGGCTCAATATTGGACATCACCTCATGACTGATCTCGCCAATATCCATGGTGCCGAAGTCAATGTGGGGTTTGGTGCTTGACGATGAAGGACCACCAGATGCCCCCTCAGCTCCAACTCCAAGGGCGCTCCTGGAACCCCCAGATCCTCCGCCCGCTCCTGTTCCACCCTCCCTTTTGGCATCTGACAGTTTCCCAGACTGAAGCTCTGTCTTTGGGGTGGTGGGGGGTGTGGGTGGGCTGTGACCCTGACCTAGATACAGAGAAGAGAGGCCAGCATTGTCAGGTGAACTTTGGCTTTGTTGTTGTTTTCATGTATTTTTGCAATGTACGTTTTTTAAGCAATAGCTTGTATAGGTGCGTGACATTGGAAAGAATTGAGAGTTAATTTGGTTGAGGCGACTTCCATCTAAGCAAAGTGAAAATGTATCTGAAAATGAAGTGTAAAGAGAAGTCTACATAAAGACATCAAACAAGCCTTGTGTCAGGGTTAAGGGTGTATGGTTAGGGTTTAAGTTGAGACTAAATTAGAACATGATATATGTGCTATAAAGTTTAATTATATATTTTACTTGGCTCTACATTGCTATCAAAGACATGTCCATCAATGTCCATAATTTGGGAGGTTTAGCTTTAAAATATATCTCTTTAAATGTTGATTACATATCTTGGCTTTGTGCACCAGGATACAGGATCTACACACCTGTGGGATGATGGTGATGGTGGTGGTGGTGGTGGTGCAGGTCACCCAGGGGAGACCCAGCCCCACCATTGTGATCCAGGTGTAGGGTCTTGTAATGGGACTGGGAGTGGCTGGCCTCCCCTTCCCCCTGGCTGTCGGACTCACTGGCTGGGGTCAGTTTGCCATTTTTGCGTCTCCGGGGCTGGTACTTGTAGTCTGGGTAGTCCTTTTTGTGCTGTTTTCTCAGCCTCTCTGCCTCCTCGATGAATGGCCTCTTGTCGCTCTCGTTTAGCAGTCTGGGGGTGAGAAAAACAAGGACAGATTAAATCCTATACGTTCCTTGAGACCGAATAAGTACAGCTTCTACAAATGTAAAATGAAGCAACTCAAAATGTGAATGTCTATTTATGATTTGTGACTCAAAAGAAATACAGCTCGCATGCAGCGTTTCAAATTTAAGCACATCATCATCCCTTTGCTTTACATCCTGAAAGACATGAATGATAGCAGGGCTTGTCTGCTCCTCCGCTCATACGAACCTCCACAGCTTGCCCAGGGTCTTGCTGAGCTCCGCGTTGTGTAGGTGGGGGTACTGATCTGCCAGCTTCCTCCTCGCGGCTTGCGCCCACACCATGAACGCGTTCATGGGCCTCTTCACGTGGGGCTTCGCCTTGTTCCCGTTGTTCACGCGCACCGGCATTGGCACGAGCGTCCAGTCGTATCCGTCCAGCACCTGACTGACCGCCTCCCTGATCCCGATGGGGAAGCGATCGTCCTCCTCCTCCGACTTGGCCCTCACTATGCCTCCGTCCTCGCTGCCCGCATCCGCCACGCAGAGCGCGGTGAGCTGCTGAGGCGGGCCGCTCAGGGGGGAGTCCGGGCCGTGAGGCGCTCCGGACTGACTCGGTGACAGCGAGTGGCCGTCATCTGACCCCACGGGACTCAGCTCTGACTCTGACAGGCTGTGCTCCTCTCCCGACATAGTTTCTATATTTCCTCTTATACTATTATTATTTGTCTGTTTATTACACTGACAAAACACCTTTAATGCAGTAGTAGGTTTTAAATATAAAAAAAAAACAATCTCTTTTATTAGATATTGATTTGTTAAAAAGTTTATAGTGTCACCAATTAATGATTAGTTCTGACTCTTCTTGGGAAAAGTCATAATTGTGAGCACAAATATCCTTTCTTGCTGTCGGGTCCTTTTTTTAAAATTTAATTTAATTTTTTAAATAGCAGCTAAAATGAAACAAAAAAGAGAAGAAAGTTTAACTCGATTAAAAATCTGAAAATAAATGTTATAAAAGCTCAAATTTATATGAACCAAAAACTTGCTGTTTATTTCAGTTCATTACAACAGGTGAAATTTAACATCTCCAAAGAAAATCCAAAAATTCTAATACAATTTTATGCTAAATACAAATTAATGCCAAATCTGTGTCAGTGTAAAGGACTATTGTACGTTACACATAAATATCGATATCATTTATGTCCGAAATGTTGCATTATAAAATTACATAACCTACCAATTTAGATGTCCAGTGGTGGTGTGTGTGGCTGACTGCGGAGCCGATGAATGGCTGCTCTGTGTGGCAACAGCGGAGCTTAAAGAGCGCCTTGTGAGAAGGACTGGGAGGGAAAAAAAAGTGATTGAAACTGGAAAACATTCCCAAAGAGACAGCATTCCAGTACAGGGCTAATCCCCGCCCCTCGGGGCACAGTGCTGCGCTCGGATTGGCTCTTTAGTGACGCAGATGTTGACTAAGTGGACCGAAACGCGTATCAGAGCTCAGTGCCCATCAATGTTGGATTTGCAGCAGAGGAGAGGTGAGATTTTTTACCTTGGAGTAGTTTTAGATGAGTGTACAGTGCGCCCATTTAGAGGCAGGAGAAGGCCATCTTTGTTGGACGTGTTAACATGGTTCAAACAAATAAGCAATCGCGGGGAGAGTTATTGCTCGGTCATTTCCAGAAAAAAAAAAAAGGTAAAAAATCAATCGTGAAATGTAGTGGGCCAACCGAAGTATGTAGTACTTGGTACAATGAGCGTAGCTCCCAAATGTGCCACATCGATTAGGAAATGCTGAAGAAGTCCACACGGTTGTAAACATTTTGAGCCGACCTTCACTCTTTCCCTTAAATCCAGTGAAACACCTTTTGATACCGTGAAATTAGTTCCCAAACTTTCCGCATGCATCTGGAAAACTCAAAGGACACAGTTTCCGTTTTCCGTTAGTAAATAGAAATCATAAAAGTTTGATGTGGATTTGCATTTAGCCCAGTCAGTGATACCTCTGAATAAAATGTCCCCAAATCTGACACATTGACTTGGAAAACCCAACAAAGTCTACATAGTTTTCAATTTAGCTTTACAAATAAACATTTAAAAAGTGTGACCTGCATTTATATCTACATCCCTTTATTTGATAACCCTAAAATAAAAACAAGTTAAACACATTTTGATGAAATGAGTGGAAAACCCAACTTTGCTTCCTTTCTTTTTTTTTTGTTTGTTTTGTGCATGTAGTATGGCGTTCATTTGTACAAAACCTTGTTTAATTCAATACCTATGAATAAAATCTAGAGAAGCATGTAGAAGCAGAGCGGCGCCCAAAACTTTATTTTATTTAAATGAACAAATTATAAATAAAGTTCATTATAAGCCTCTCACACGCCATTAAATATATAGAAATATAAGTCTACCAAGTTACTCTGATGCCCCTAAATAAAATAGTTAATTGTGCACTTTGCTCTGCAAAACTAGTTTAAATTTCAGGTGAACTTTAAGTCAGTAAACAGCTCATTACTGAAACTTGAAAACAACATCAAAAGTTGCATTACATCTTCTATACAGTCAGTATGAATTTTACAGCACCTTGCCAAATTATCACCTTTTTCACACTGCGTCACATTCCAACAGTAAACGATGAGTTTATTGGAAAGCAGTGAATTAAATTGAAAGTGGTGAATTGCAAAGAGAAGAGAGAACTTTATTATTTGTATTTTTTTGGTGTTTTTCTGCAAACAATAATCCAGAAAAGTGTCCAGTGGATTTCCATTTGGGCTCCTCTTTACTCTGATACCCCTAAATAACATATAGAACCTATTTTGATACAGTGATCATAATACCTAAATTTGACGCTATTTGTACATTAAGTATATTAAGCCGATCAAAAACTGTTATTGGATATTCTGTTATGTTGTTGATTTTTAAACGTTCATCTGCAATTTTTATAATACAAAGAAGAAAAAACGTTCCCTCCTCTGCTACATGTTGACCAATCTCCGTTTTGGATGAAGATGTGGAAGCAGCTACAAGAAAAGTAAAAAAAAAAAAAAAAAAAGAACAAATCTGATTATTGACCCTACCCATATTGGATAGTATGTTCCGTAATGTTTTCTTTTTAAAACTCCTTGTAAGTTCAGTAATTGCACTGTTCTCTTCGTTGCTGCGTGTCCGCACATGATGGCCCATTTGCCACGCTGTTTCAGGCCGTGATATAAACCGTTAAAGTGTGGCCTGATGGGAAGCACCGTCTGATGAGCGTATAAAAGACACACACACACACACACACACACCCACACACCCCTACACACGCACACACACAGTCACCAAACGACAGCAACAATGACCCCTGTGTGTCCGATTGCCTCTTATGTGTAGCCCGGCTCTCAGTTTTCTCCCTCTCTCTCCCTGCTCCTTCTCTTTGCTCTCTTTGTCTCCATCTCAGGTGAATTGTAGCCATGTGATCAAACGCCCAAGCCTCTATCCATTAACCCTCGTAAATGAAAAAAATGGGGGGAACAAAAAGCAGTTTTGTGCTGCAAACATGGAAAAAAAATGATAACAGAGAGCGATGTGTGCGTCTTCCTCCCCTTATGTCCAAGACACAAGTGGCGCACACAGAGAAAATAGTCGGCGGCAGACGGGGACGCAAGGACCTCTCTGTTTCTCCCGCTGCGACACTATCCCCGCTCCTAATGTGCACCCATCTGGATTTGGGCCTCGGAGGTGCTGATGGTGGTGCTTGGGCTTGAGGAAGATGCTGGTGGAGGGGAGGTGTGGGAGTGTGTGGGGGGAGAAACACCTTGCTTACTTGCTGCACCCGGCCGGCTAAATTGCAGCGGCACAGAGATTCTGCGTGAGGCCTCTCAGGCTTGTGGAGTGAGTTGTGCTTTTAGTTTTGCTTATTTTCGTTCAGGTTGTTTCTGCAGGAAAGGGTTAGTATGTATTCGTTTTGTTGTTGTTGTTGTTGTTTTCTTTTCTGTGTGTTTGCAGATTGTTGAGGGCTGCGGTTTCATGGGGGCTGTTTGGTTCTTGCGCCATTCGTCTCCAGGGACTCTGTCAGTTTGAACCAGTTTCATTTGAGAGAATGTCCTGAATGAATAATCTCGTTAACAAAGCTCATAATTTAGAATTTTAAAAAAATCGATTTAAATGCATTTAAATACTGCTTCTGCAGTTATCAATACATTCATATTTTTTTTAATGACTGTTGAGTTGATTAATTGCGTAAGAATTTTAGTAGATATTTTATTAACTGAAATTTGAAATTTCCACTTCTGAATTTCCCTTGAGTAGTTTTTTTTAATTAATCAAAGTGTTTTCGTTGTGCCGAAAATAATGACAACGATAAAAAAATGTCCGATTTTTTTTAATGCGTAATAACGAAATGCGTTGCGCTTCGTGGATAAAGCTGAAATAAAATCTCAGCTTTAATTTCAGATTTCAGATTGATTTTGCAATATAATATTTTGAATTCTTTAAGAATAAACAATCCAAATCAAAAAAAATTGATCAAGGAGGACAGCATAAACAGCTTTACAGCTAAATCATGTTTGCAATTGACAACATAATTATTGATTGATATGTGATAGTCAATGCTCAGAAAGCGGAGTGCCTTGAAACGCCTTTATAGCTTGACGCATGATTTGTAATCTGCTCACTTTCAGATGTTATAAATGTATATATATATTTATATTTCATTTATTTATATAAATAAAATATTTATATATATAAATATTATATAGAAATATTTATAGTTAAAATCATTTTTCATATGAGAAGCGTATTTCTGGATTTTTAAATTCATATAACAATGTTTGTTGTTTTTAGCAATTACACATTTCTCAAAACTACCTTGACATAAACAGATATTTTATGTCTTAAATTTTCCAATATTTCCAATATTTCAAAACTCAAATAATTCCGTGTAAAGTGACCATATTACATTAATTTATGCCTTATTTGTTTTAAAATTAAATGCCTTCTGTACATTTAGCAGAAGCAGATAGTTTATTTTAAACAAATTTATGCTTTTTTATACTTTTGTACTTGATGCGTATCACTCAGACATTTTTACCCCTCTGACAGGTGTTTTAATGAGGCGATCAATTTGTCTCGTAAGTAAGTACGTGGATGACGTAATACAAACGTAGCGCGAGTTCACGTATTCCTCTCAAAGCTATAGGCTAAAACACAAAAGGGACATGTTAAAAAATATTGTGCAGCACAATAGTGTTTTTCCTACAACTTCCTCAGCATTTTATATGTCAGGAAGCCAAGCTGGAAGCAGGGCGGTCCGACAGTCGCTGACTTTTCAAGTTAGAGATCCGACTTCAGCGAGCGTTTCATTTTGTGGACTTGGGAAATCTGACTTCCGAGGAGAACATAAGCACAGCATCTGCAAGTCAGCAAACCTGTCATTTACTAATTGAAATTCATCTAAGTCATGTTCACTAAGTTTGGATATTACCTAAAACTTAATTTACTCAGTAACTCGATTCACAAAGAAAACATATAGACGATCTACAGTCCGTGTTGTCGGTTAATTATGGTGATTCCTGGCTTGTAGCTGGAAACATGACATTTAAGATTAGAATACTACATCCGACCAAGAACGCTTTTAATCCATAAATCCATAAATTAAAAACATACTTAGAGGTTGTTCTTATCAAAACATTTTGATAAGACATACAAGCCCAATCAGAACATATATTTGAATTTTTGGAATATGAACCTGACTTGAAAACTGTTAAATTTCCAAGTCATAACTCCAAATTGGGAACTTGGGAAACACCTTAGAGGCAAATAGAATTCCTCCTTTGTATTTTGGAAAACCAATAAGATGTGCAATTTGCATTTTTGTATTTCTTCCCATTTTAAGGGTTCAAACACAAGAGGAAGATGTTTATAATTAGAAGTTATACAGCTCTTTTCCTGCTGCTGGCTTATTGTGGTACACACTGTCAGAGCTGTGTGTAAAAGGCTTATACCTGCAAATTTCCCAGTTTTATGTGTGCAGCCATGTTGATTGTTGAACTTGGGCCTGCTTGGAGCAATCTGACTTTATGAAGTCTGAGTTGCAGCTTCAGGAAACGGTCTTGTTGCATTTCAGAGTGGTAATTTGTAAAAACCCAACTTCGGGCATAGAAATAGAATGCATCTGTATATACACAATGCTCTGCTATGATAGAGTCAAAAAGTTTCAAGTTATGATTCTTTTACCTGCGACTGACATGTTGTCCAAATGTTTACTCTGCTTGTGCACAGGCAACATTTTCCTGTCTCTAGTTAAACTATCATGAACCTCGGGGCAGCTGTTGCTTGTTAGAAAATAGAGCTCACATGGTTGCATCAGTAACTGCGCTAACCTGCCATGTGACTACACTAATGGGCCTCTCCATGGCTCCGCAGACTGCCGTGTCACAAGAGCCTGCTTCCTGGCTCCTGGGGGAGCGTGGGGAGACGATGGGAAGACAGGGTCTCATGATCAGGATGGGAGGTCACAGATCCTAGTAGGTCAAAAAGTCAGCCTCAGGTGCACACTCTGTCATGAGATAGAAATACTGGTTCATTTCGAGTTATTCTACGATTGGTCAATTCATTTCACCAGAACATTTTGATAGAGGTGTGTTTTTTTTCTGATCAGGTGCTGGAGGTACAGAGGCAAATGGAAAAGTGAGAACATCCTTTAGCGTTGACCTCAATAGTTGCACAGATCTCTGGGGGAAATTCCTGAAATCTGATGAGAGACAAGAGGGAAAAACAGGCTGATACAAAGAGAGAGAGAGAGAGAGAAAGTTGGAGAGAGATGCAGATAAGCATGCACAGCGGTCAAATATTCTGGGTCACATTCTGCATTAAACTGATGCATAATCGCTGGAAAGTATTCACTCCCATGTCAATAGGCACTTTTGGCTTGAACTGAAAGGCAGCATTTGTTCGAAGAGATGACGAACTCATTAAAAAAGACTTTGAATTTGTGACATAAATTGGTCTACTTGGCCCAGCTGCCTTAAAAAAGAAGAATTAATCAGTAAACGCCACAACAGTTCTTGTGCTTCGGGTTGGCTGTGTATATTCTTGACTTCTGGAAAACACTGTAATTCATAAATGTCATTTCCTCTGAGGGTCTGGGTGAAGACAACACTTGAGGTCAGCGCTTCTTGCTTGGGAAATTCCAGCTCCTAGGCTATTGCTGCCAATAAAAATGCATCTCATGTGACTCTGCCGCCATTTTCTGGGACCTGTGTGGTGAGCTCTGGAGACATCGGCTCTCCCATAAAACGTTTATGGTGTCAGATTCAGTGAAGCCATGCTGTGTTTTGTAGTATTCATGCCTATTGAAACTTCAACCAAATTTTTTAGACATTTTATTGGGGTTTTATTTGATAGACTAACACAAATTGGTATACGAAAGAAGGTCTAAAAATCTTAAAAAAAATTTTTAAAAAATTCATGCATGTGCTTTTTTTTAGTGGTAACTTGAAAAATCAGAGCTACCGGAGTTTAAATCATCCCCTTTTACTTTTGCTCTTAGTTCAGCATTGAAATTCTTGGTCTACATGTGAAACCTTGAACATATCATCACCTTCAAACATGATGGAGGGAGAATTATAGTGTAGTGCAGCACTGGAACAAAACCTAGTGGAAGCTGCATATCACTTGAGACTAGAGTTGAGGTTCACCTTCCATCAGTTCAGTGACCCTAAACATACAACCACAGCTTTGAAGTGGTTCAGATCAAAGCGTAATCATGTGTTAGAATGGCCTAGTCAAAGTTCTGCTCTAACTCTGATCAATACTTTGTGGCAAGACTTCAAAATCAAAGTTCATGTTCTGCATAGGACAACAGGCGAAACATTTACCCTCTGTAGCGGCAAGGATAGCAAAGCCAGCAGCTAAAGGGCTCTACAAAGTGTTGATTCATGGGTGGTGCGTAGAGATTTTCAGATTTTTATTTACAAAACATTGAAAATAGATGCATAGTTTTTATTCCATGTCACATTTGTCCACTAAATTATTTTGCTCCGTCACTCTGATGTCCAAAGTTTTTGCCATTGAGGCCACATTTTCTATTACACCTTTTTAAAATTGGGATTAGAAGCTCTTTTTTTTCATTTTGCTTACTCAACAATAAAGTAAACATGCAGTTGTTTACTGAGTAAAGTAAAGCAGCCAGTATGTAGAGAAAAGATATGTAAATTATTGTAGATCCAAAACATAAAGCTGGTCATGCAGATTTACCCGCTTAAAAAAAAAGATAATATAGAGTGCATTGGGTGTGTATGAGTCACGTGTTAGTGTATTTTCATCAACAAGAACAGGATATGACACATTTTTACTTTATTTAGCCAAGTTTACTAAATTGATTTACCAAAATCTGTTTGTGGTTCTGTTTACTCTCAAATTAAATTAGCAAAAAAAAAAAAAAAACATGGGCTACATTTTGAATACTTTGTGTTGAACCTCATATTTTACATCTTGAGATGATTTTTATTTGACTGGATCTTTTTTGGTACATACTAACATTTTAAAAAAAAAATGTGCATCTGCATTAACCACGTCTGTTGGGAAATCTATTTTAGTTTGTCCTTCTACTGCTGCAGAAGTCGCACAAAATCATTCGAAACGCCACAAATGGCCCCCGGGCCACACTTTGGGCATTGCTGGACTATCACATGAAATCCCAATGAATTACATCCAAGTCTGTGGTTGTAATGTGACAAATTCTGAAACAGTTCGAGCATTATATATGCTTTGACAAGGCGCAGCATTGACTGATTGAGAATATATAGAGGCTCAAAATCTTTATAGTCTGAGGACAGGGCTGAAGTCTTTGAGTGCAGGTGCATTTTCGGCTTATCTCTTGATTTATGCAGCATGTAGACTTTTTAAGTTGTAGTGATGCAGTGACACGCCATCCATGGGGATGGATTAAAAAAAGAGAGATTCTGCTATCTGACCTCTGTCACTCCCTTTTTTGCCCATTTTCACCAAGTGAATTAGTGCAGCTGCACCACACTTAAATGGGTGCCCCTCTTTTTTCTTTCCTCCAAGAGTGTATGTGACCAAGCATGAATCCTCCCTTTGTGCTCCATCTGCAGAGCCCTCCTCCGCCCCCAGTGGTTTCTTGCCTTCTTCATCTTTTCTGTTTGGGGAAAGAAGGGGGCTTTCGGTTGCGATAGCGGCAGCACTTGGTGAGGTGGTGGCGGTGGTAGCGATGGTGGTGGCGGGGGACGAGAGGGGTTGAGGGAGGAGGGGAGGGGGGAACTTGTTGGACTGCATTCTTGTGCAGCTGTGGAGGCTGGTGCAGGGCGAGGAGGTGGAGGGCAGAGCAGGATCATCATTGCATTGCAGGGCACCATGAATGGTCTATTGTTCGGCCTTTTGCTGTGTCTACGTCTCTTTGCCACGACTTCTGCTATGCTGGAAGCGACAGAAGAAAAGCATGTGAACATAAAGAGAGAAATCTACAACCTGCATATGAACGCGATAAGACCTCCTCTCTTCCCCCAAAACCAAAGTTTGAGTCAAGGTCCGAGAGAGAAGGATGACGGTGTCTCAGGTGGAGAGGGAAGCTAAATCTCAGTGTCATGATGATGCTGATGATGATGATGGTGGGGATGATGGGTTTGGAGACAATGATGGCATTCAGGCTGCAACTTTATGACTGGTTTGCCCTTCAGTCATACATGCCAGCGTGCTGTTTAGTCATGCATTTATGTTGACTCCTGTCCACCCTGAAATTCCTCCGTGAAGTTCAGCACAGGCAGAATCAGCAAGTGCTTTCTTGTTTGGTTACAAAAAAACATGTTATTTCTCAAATTATCTTTTTTTTCTTGATTGTACAAACACTTCAGACAGAGTCGTTTCTGAAAGTTTTTGCATGTCTTTCAAGACTTGTATCCCTCCGTTTGGGGTTTTTATTTTTATTTTTCAGTCATTCGAATAAGTGAGTCAAACTTGTTAAGTTAAACAGAGAAGGTCAGCATCAGGTGGACCCAGGTGACCTGTCAGCTCAGATTTAATCTTTCTCTTCAATCAGAACAGAGCAAATAACCGAGAGCTTATTGTCCTGGATATGAAAGGCTGTAGACAACTTCATTAAAAGCTCATGAGACAAACATTTGTATTTTTTGTTTAATTTTGAGACAGCATTATTTTTAGACTTAGTGTTTGTCTTTAATAAAATAGTAACTGAATAATGTTTGCAAGTCTTTTTATGAAGCCTAATGCTTTATCCTATTTAACCAGGAATGCTCCAGATTAAAAAAAAAAACTCTTTGGTCAGTGAGTCCTCATAAATATTTATTTTTTTTCCATGAAAACATAGACTGTGAAAACGCAGAGCTACAGATAAACACAAAGTTGTCTTTAACACAGATCAAATGCACAGGTAAGCCCACTTTTATCCATACCCGTTTTGGAGTTTAAAGTGTTGGGTTTTTTTTTCATTTTACCAACATATTTCTTCTGACTGAAAGTAATGTTAACATTTTTATGATGTCCGGTCCTGACTTGGTTCTGATAGAGGATCTGTGGAGAGAGATAAAGATTAGGGAGATGGACAGGAGGCCTTCCATCCTCAAATAGTTCATCTTTAACATAAATAATCAAATACCAGTGGAAAGATGCAAAAATCTCTACTTAAAGGAGGATTTGATTGTTGTAATGATACTGATAATTTTTCCATTGATTATTGACATTGTACTATTGATTTTTTTGAAAGATACTTGTCTCATTTCCTGCAGATTTTACCAATTTAGAAAGACAACTTAAACTGAAAATGTTTATATAAGTGTAATTATATAAACATTTTATAATACAATAGTTAGTATGTAGTAGTATAGTAATACATTAGTATGTAATGTAGTTATATACTGTACTAATACTGTTATAAAAGAACATTGAGTTTGTTCCTGCAGAAGAACATTGAGATTCTTGTTCTAAGTTTATCTTGATGGAATCTGCTTTATCAGACCGATCACCTAGTCATCAGAAAATAACACAAAATAACTCTTTGTGTTATTTTCCAAAGAGTTATGAATCCTGGAAAAGCAAAGGAATGTGGAATCTTTAATACTGCTACACAAAACACAGCCAGATGCGAAATCCAATTGCTATTAATCCGAAGCAACTCTAAACAGGTGGGTTTTTAGTCTTGATGTAATTGAATTCAGTGTTTTGGCTGGAAGTTTGTTCCAGATTAGTGGAACATAAAAGCTGAATGCTACTTCTTCATGTTTTATTTCTGACCTTCTTGTAGACTAGAACCAGAAGATCTTTCTGTAAGGTTGATACATACAGTATATCTTTAGTTCTAAGCCATTCAGTAATTTATAAACTAACAAAAGTATTTTAAAATCTACTCTCTGAGCTGCGGTTGGAGGATTGTATCCCAATGATATAAATACTTTTGGTGTCAGTTGTTGTAAATGGCTAAAAACACCCAATCCTGGATTTGTTTGTGAAGCTGTTAGCTTTTCACCTTGTTAGCAGACTCGCAATGACATGGCATCTGTCTGCCACATGAAAGGGAACTATTATGAATTACTATAGATCTGGGATGTTCAATCTAAAAAAAAAAAAAAAAACCTTTGTGATAACAAAGATTATGACTAACCCCATTTCTCTTTTCAATTTTCCCCTCACATTTTGTGTGAGCTTTCCCCTCTCGGGCATACAAAATATGTACAAGGCAAGCATGAAGGGAAGCCAGTGCCCATTCAACTGGCCAGATATTGCCATGCAGAGTGTACAGTAAATGCACACTCTGAGTAAGTACATGGCCCCTGAGTCATGACATCCAACCAAATATTGCATTCAAGTAGTTCTTAGGAATTGTGATTTTACAAACTGAACTTATATTTACTTGTGTAAATTGTGCTTTACATCAATGTTGTATGGAGTTATCCAACTTCTGACACACATGGACAGATGTTCCAATGCAGGACAGTTGAACTACATTTCATTGTTTTGCCTCAGTGGCAGCATGTTTGGTGTCACCTTACTAAGATTTCTACTGGATAGAAGTTTGGGGATTGGGCTGGGTGCTACACAACTTCAATGTTGGTCCTGAAACAAGATACAACTCAGTTTTTAGTGCGGTTGGAGTTGTTGTTTTGTTCAAACACCCATTCAAGCACATTTCCTCTTCAACATGAGGGAATGTTAACTGATGAATGATGAATGATGAATGAAATGAAATGAGGAATTCAAATTGATCAATAATTTTGGCTATGCCATAAGATATCCCAGACCCCGAGGAATGAGAAACATTCCTATACAATGAAGCATAAGCCACCATCCTTTACTGTGACTTGAATTTAGTGATAAACTGTCTCATATGCCTGAAAAGAACAATTTTGCTTTCATCAGTCCATAAAATGTTACTCTATTCCTCTTTATGCCAGTCAATGTTTTGCTTGGCATGTCAGTTTTCAGCAGTGCTTTGCGGGAGCTTCTTCTCAATAACATGGCTTCACACCACATCATCCAATTGTTCCAGTTTTCATGGGCTTTCATCCAAAATCATCTCTGGCTTACTTTTTGCCATTTTGGTTTTTGTTTGATACATTTAAATGGTAGTTTTTCATTTAATTCCACTATTTTGGTTTTGATTTAATAGCATTTGAGATCATTCTGCCTAAGCAGCTCATCTTTGAAAGGTCTCCCTCTCCAATCAACATTTTATTGTCAAAGTAATTATTGTCAAAGGTATTATGTCAAAGTTATAATGTGGGTTTTCCAAATGGACATTTTCCAAATGTCTTTGGAAAACCCACATTACTCAATTTCTAAGAAGAGTGTACTGTTATCAGATTGTAACATTCACTGCCATTGTTGCTAAATAAGTGCCACCTGTCTGACACTTGTTGTTTTACCAGAAAGGATGACTTCACTCTTTGACTTCCTCTGACTATTAATCAATGATTGTCTTACACAGGATCGAATGTGAGTTTGCAGATTTTCTATTACTTCACTAATCACTAGTCCATCATTTGTCAAGTTTTGTCAAAAACATAAATCATCTATTTAGTGATTCCTTTTTTTTTAACACAATTTTATGTAATCTTTTTAGAAAAATACAAATCTTACCTTGGCTGAAGAATTTTGGAGAAAATTGTGACATGTACATGTAAAGTGAAGTATAAATTTCTACTTGTAGAAATTCCAAATAGCTAAACTTCATACAATGAATCATAGCTGCTTCTTGACCTAGAACAAGTTTATTTCTATAAAGAAAGAGAAATAACGAGTGTGAAGTTCTTCCATAGAAATGCTGTATGTCTTTAAACTGATTGCTATAATACAAATGACTTTTCTTTTATTGTTTGTAGCTTGCATAAATTCCATGTCCTGTCTTTTTATGTTCTTTTATATTATCAAACACTTTGTGCCTTTTGGTGTTTTTATGAACAAGTAAAACAAAACCACAGATTTCAAATTATTGGTAATTTTCATTGTTTTATTAGAATCAGGAGTCTGTTACCCATTGGTTTTGCCTCCTCCTCTGAGGTCACGTCTTTTTCTAAAACTGGAGATTGTGCTCAATGGATTTAAATGTGAGCTGAGTTAAAACTGCAATCATTAAAGTGACACTTTTTGGAAAACAGATGTGATATGTGTGTTTCTTATTCCAAACATAACTTTTAAACGCTGTTTGGGGTCAATATCTACACATTTTTCTTTGAGAAAGAAGTAGTAGGGGGAAAACAGAAAGTGGATTTGACTTTCCCCATCATGAGTTCTTCTCAGAACATTTAATTAGTCCGTGTGAACGAAGGAGAAAGAGGGCGAGGGCCCGAGGCTCTGAGGAAAAGATGACTACATGAAAGAGGCTGTTGTTGTCAGCGCAGACAGAGAGATTAAAGGCAATGAGACAGAAAGATAGATGGAATATTTTGGAGAGAAGAGTAAGAAATTTGATGATTTATTGTTGACTCCTTGTCTTTGCTGTGCTGAATGTGAGCTAGCCTAATGTCCTAATAAATTTTAACAACTATACTGCGTATTATAGTGTTCTACAACAGCTGCTTCGAGCAAAGATATATCAAAGTTTTTAACATTTAATGACACACTAAGAAATTGATAAACTGGATAAAGACGCCATGTCATTGATTGGCCATAAAAAATTAAAGACCTCTGGGGAGTTTAGCTATCTCAAGTGTCAAGAAATCTATTTCTAAAGTCCCAACACCACCAGAAAAATAGAAAACTGGTGCAGATAAACATATTGATGTTCTGGTATTCATAGTTGTTTTTATTTATAGATGCTATGTACTTTAAATACAAACTGTAAATGCAATGGTGGCAAAAAAAGAAACTAGAGAAATGTGTACAGCTTTGACTGCAGGATCCTAATCTCTCACAGAAATTGTTCTAAACAATCCACCATTATTTCAAGTACATTTATTCAGTTGGGGAAAAATCTTAAGAAATATTTAATTATTATTAATAACTATTTTTAAACTAGCCAAAAATGTCACTGAATCTTTTTTGGGTCATAAAATACCTAATTGATTTTTTGCTTCCCAGAGGCATAAATATGACACATCCTGCTGGATTAGGACGCGTGATTTGTCTTATCACCCTCCATAATTAGCAGGAGGGTGATGAAAATAAAAATAAAAATTAAAAATGAATGTTAGAAAGCAGCAGCAAACAGAGGTAAAAAGTGTCATCTTGGCATCACCAAGTCTTTAAAACAATTAATAAATGTTTGGAAACTATGTCAGAAAAGAAAATCCAGATTTTTTTTTTCTACCTCAATAAATGTAAACATATCACAATTATAAATAATTTCTGACAGCTTTTCTTCACTTATAACTAGTTCTTTTTCAACAGTATTATGAAATTAGTGTCTTAAAACAAGTTATTATTTCTTGTGAGTTATTTTTTCTTATTCCAAGTATTCTAAGATATTTGCCCTAGAAACAAAAATACTTAAGATTTTGTGTTTTTACATTCTAATTCAGCTCATATTTATTTGATGTTGTGGATAATTGGCTGATTGGTAGTGAAATGAATTGCAGAATAATTTTCAAGCAAAGTGCTGTGAAGCTAAAAGGGACTAATGGAAATAAGCAGTGTGCAAAAGAACCAGCTTAAATCAGTTTTAAGAGTCACCAATCCTGTGATAGAGGTAAAATAAAAACCGTATATCTTTGACAATTTTCTTGAGAAATCCTTGGGAATTCTTTTCCTTATTGGAAATACAGTACATGCAAAGCTATATTTGATGGAGAGACAGGACAAACAGGAGACAGAGAGGAGCAACCACAGGATGTTTACCCCGTGGTGTTTCCCAGGATGGCTCAGCAGGCCTCCTCTGCTGAGCTGAGCAACGCTGAGCTGCAGACAATGCTCCTCTGTCCACCCAGTGGGCCGCTCCGCAGCTCCACAGCAGACAACAGCTTATTATGAAATCAAAGATCCCCCAGCCTCAGCCCTCTGTGCCTAAATACTGTCCCCTGCTGTGCACGCACGCCCTGTCACCAGCCCGAGGCCGCAAACAGCCAGTAAGGCCGGAGAGGCCAAGCAGATATCCAGGGGTGTCACACACATGAAAGCACGCAAACACACTCACACACTTAACCTACACCAGAACGAACGCACAGCAGCTTATTAGGCAGGATGCTGGTCGGCCATTAGGAGTCTTATGAAAGGTCGCGAGGTCACACAGCTGCTCCCCTCACGGACGCTGACGACAGAGGGACGTGATGGTACGGATAATTAACCAACTTCTGAAAACAGATGCAAAGCAGGATGGAAAGACAACAGGGAGAGAAGGGAAATATCTTCTTAGAAAAGACAAAGCACAACATTTAACCTCTCTTCTGCCTGTGACACATTTTAAAGAGATGGAGGGAAGAATTAAATTTGGGGAAAAACAAAACACTGATGATCAGTTTTCTGAAATACATGGAGTGGGACAAAATCAACTCTGACATCAATTTGAATACTTCCTACATGAACATTTGTGACCTTTCCAGAAACCTCTTTGAAACCGCAAAGGTTTGTTCGAATATATAAGGCATATTTTAAAAATAAAAAACTAAAGAAAACAATTACTAGCAACATGTTTGACTGAAGGTATGAATTAATTAAAAAAAACAAAAAAAAATTGTATTATTTGCAAATTAAGGAATTAAACTTTTAAGATTCTCTGAACTATTAATTTATTTTTGTGAAGAAAACAATCTTATTGGACTATTTGAATGCTGCATCAGATGTCCTACAAGCATAAAAATGTCAGATAAAACATCTTACTAGTTTGTAAGTCATCCGTTGGAAATCATATTTCCGCCATAATTTTGAGAATTTTTTGTATAATATGCGTTGGCTTTGGCAGTGAGTCTGTAGTGGCACTACTCGACCACATGGTGGCGCCGGTGTCCCAGCAAGTGGCACTACCTG
Source organism: Xiphophorus hellerii (assembly GCF_003331165.1). NCBI lineage: Eukaryota > Metazoa > Chordata > Actinopteri > Cyprinodontiformes > Poeciliidae > Xiphophorus > Xiphophorus hellerii. Next base: position 10,557,922 of record NC_045676.1, on the reverse strand, counting down.
CCTTTTCGTTGCAGCTAAACAGACTTTAGTAAGATAACTATCCATTTTGTTTGCTCTTATTTTACATGTCCATGTACTTCATTTGAGCATAAAGTTTCTGCTGATTTGTATTTTCCTCTTTTTTAATCTATTTGGCCAAAGGAGTGAAAGTCAATTTTTTGTGAAATACATATTGTACCTAATGGAAGACATTTAGTTGCTCTATTTGGAACCTGGAAAGTGTAGCTCCTCTTGCGTCTCAGACATTATAGTCACAAATATGACAGGATTAATGAATAACAACTGGATTTCATCGTCCACACCCATATTCTCAATTTAATCTGCTTTACCAGGCGTGTGAGGTTGTAGTGTGATCAGAGTTGGTTGAGACAAAACATACTGATGTTAGAATCTGAGCCAGCTGCTGTCTAACTCTGAATGGCACATACACACATGTGTGTTGCATAACCTTTTTTCTGTAGATTGTTACTTTAAATCATGCTCAGAGCTCCATGTTTCCACAGCAGTGCTTTGAGCACGTTGCTAAACAATAACAACATTTAAGGACAAGACAGTTTATGATTTGATACAGTTTAATAATTTGAAGGATAATTAAACAATTAATTTTGATTATTGTTTTCCATTAGACCTACAGTATATTTTAAAGATTTTTCAGAGATGCAGATGTTTTTGTGTTGGTAAAGAACTTCACCTTACATGCTGTTAAAGATTGGTATAGGTGAATGTTGAGGCACTGGCTTTAATTAAAGTTTCTGGCTTATTACTCTTTATAAGTATTAAAGGTCCCATGAATAGTACCACAATGAAAAAGCTTATATGTGTAAGAAACAGATAAATTACAGCAGCAATGGCCACACAAGAGCACTGTCATCCAGATCATGTCATATTTTGTCTGACATGAGGGCGGAAGATCCCCACCTACTACAACCCAACGATCCGCCAGTCCGTATGAGAAAGGTTCAACTTGGATGCTGCTTGTGTATTTATCCAGTTTCTCCAATAACAATATTAAATTCCTAGAATTCAGAAATTATAATAATTGTCATTAACAATAATAAAAAAGTGGTCATACAATTATTCAGGATGTTTTACATAAGTCTGTCTAATTAGCTAAATATGTCAGAGTGAGCCAAGACTATGAGAAGACATCAGACAACAAAGAAATGTTCTTTCACAACCAATTAAAAATGTTAATAACTTTAGTTTTTCTCCAGTAAAAATATTAGTTGGCCACATATTTAAAGTCTTCAGTACTAATCTTGTCTGGTACTAATCTTCCAGGCAATTTAAATATGTTTTTTATTGGTTTGCTGTAATATTCTAATTTTTAATGTTGTGTTTTCATGAGCAGAAAGCTAGGAATCATCATAATTAGGAAGAATAAAGGCTTGAAAGCATGAATCTGTGTGTGATTAATAAGTGAATTGAGTTCATGAGTTAGTAAGATAATTTATTATCAGTGACTGTATAATACAGGACTTCAATCTATGCAGATTACAAATTTATTTAACTCATTTTATCCTTCAATATTGTTTTCTATGCAATGCTTAGAACTGCAAGAAGTTTGTAGAAACTAGTTCTTGCAATATCCACATTTGTGGTTTGCCTGGTTGCTTTTACTTCATGGGTGCAACTCCAGTCCTTAAGAATCTGTGTCCTACATGTTGTCCTACAGCTGGGTTGAATTAGATTCCCAGCATGTCATCAAGCTGCGCATACACCTGTTTGTGACCTATTTCTTTTATTCAGGTCTTATGAAGCAGAAAAAAAATGTCTAAAACATATTGGACACTGCTATTTTAATGGTCTCAATGAATAACCACATTTATTTACCTTAAATGTGTTTAAATGTAACTTGTTCACTGATACCTAATTTTGTGATGATAACTTGAAAGAAGACAAGAGTTACACAACATATCAAGTAAAATGTTCAATTCTGTGAAAGGAAAACACTAGTAATAATATTATTGAAACACACATTATATTGCCCTACATATTAACTAGCATTAAATTAATTGGTTGCACAACTCTCCAAATCATTGATCTCAGGTGTTCTAATCTCTTCCATGATGACAGCTGTATATCATCCAGCACCTAAGTGTGCAGACTGGTTCTACCTACACAATCATAAGTAAAGGAATGGGTCAGTGGTGAAATGTTAGGATGCCACTTGTTCATTTTCTCAGTCAGCTTTTGATGAAATATAACAAAGTGGTGTGAGAGGAATGATGGCAACTCAGGCACAATAAGGTAGGCCATGTAAAATCACAGAATAAGGTAAGTGGGTTCTGAGACACATGGTGTGATGAGCTCACCAACAGTATCAAAATTTGGTACTGTTGAGATTTTGGTGGAAGTTGGGTCTGGCTCCTTAGTTTCAATGAAAGAAACGCATAGTTCTTCAGATCACTAAGACATTTCGAATAATTTTATTCCCCAATTTTGAGGGGGTAGTTTGAGGATGCCCCTTTCTTCCTTCAACATGACTGCATACCACTGTACAAAGCAAGATTCATAAAGCTAATAAGTGACTTAGTTGTCTTAGAACTTGCCTGCATGCACTGTCCTTACTTGAACCTAACAAAAAGCATTTGAAATAAAGTAGACTGGACCAGCTTGTCCAACATCAGCATTTGATCTCACAAATGCATTTCTGAAAAAATGGTCAGAAAATTCCATAAATACACTGCTTTCAGGAAAACACTTTCCTCAAGAGTTGAAGCTGTTACAGCTGCAAAGGGTGACATCATATTAAACCCTTTGAGTTAAGAATTGAATGTTACTTCAAGTTCATATGCGTGTGACTCAGATGAGCAGATATATTCAGTTGATAAGTAAACAAAAGGTTAATGAAGTTATCTTAGGAGGAACAAACCCTAGATGAACTTGTATGGAGGGCCATTGCTCAAGAGCATAGAAACAAAGCACAGACAATTTAAGTTTTAACAGTATAAACTGCTGTTTAATAGTTCTTTGATCATACAAAATGAAGAGACAGTTGTGAAGTGTTTGTTTCTATTGATAATATTATAATAAAGTGCTTGTTCATTTGCACAGGTCTTACTTTAATCTCATGTTTCTGCACTATGTACCTCTTTTGTGCTGGGTAATTTAGGAACATAGTGCGTTGGACTTTCAAGAAACAAATGAATTAAATACAAATAGTTAAAGAAACTCATTCAAGAAGACACAATTTCAAAATACAGATAACCAAGAAAATTATTTTTGTGCTTTCTTGCCTTTATATATTAAATAATAAATAAACATTCTGTCCTAAGACCTGAACAGATCCAAAAGAAAGTTAATAAAAGCATATATTTACAAAAAAAAGACTGGAAATTAACAACAAAAAGCTTCAGGTAGTTATAGACCAAACACAAATAATACTGAATAAATTAGGAAAACATTTACATTTTCAAGATGCCTTGTGAAATAAAAGTATTACTCTGTCACCACATTTAAAATTAGAAGACCTCTGAGGTTTTTACACATGCTGTCTTTTTTTTTTTGTCTGAAACTGTATTTTACACAAAAACAAAATTTATTCCAGTTCTAAGAAAACAAACCTCTCTCACTCCACATGCAAAGCTCACACTGCATCTTTCATATTTTATATTTATCTCAGTTCAGTACTTTGGTTGAATCAAACAATGTCAGACAACAAACAAAATGGCAGGAATTATCATTAATCAAACTCCTGATTCTCTGCTGATGTATAAAGGTAGGGTTGGCTGTAGTCTATCAAGGCTGATCTGATTCTCTGTGTCCAGAACACACAGCATCTCCACTGTCTGCTCTTTCACAAATGCCCCTTTGTAATCCAAGTGAATGTCATCCCTTATTTTTATCTCCCTTTTACTTCCTGTTTTGAGACCGTCCATTTCCTTATCTGCCTCCTCATCATCTGCATCGTCTCCGCAGCACAAAGCTACTTCATTCTCATAGCAGAAAGCACTGGGGGAGTGAGATCCCTGCAAACGTCTTGCTGCTCTTGGAGCAAACAGTGATGGAGATCGGGAGAAGCTTGAACTTGAAGAGGACAATTGCCCACTGTGACCCTTTTTCTGGCTCAGTTCCCTGGCACTGCATTGAGGTGTAGATGGCACTTCGTAAGTCTTATGGAAGCGGGAATAATCCACATGGTAGCGGTCACCCTTCTCAAACACCACCGGCTCAAAGCGGTGACCCCAAAGGATCTCTCTGGCCAAGTAAGAGCTACGGGCCTGTGTAGTCATGGCTGTGGCCTCCACCATCCCCTCCAAGATGACCACTATCTCAAAGTCCTCCTTCTGTAGGTCACTGTGGCTCAGGTTGAAAAGAGGACTGTTTTTGTTGATCTCGTGGACAACCACCAGCGGTGACACCAAAAACAGTCTATCCAGTCCGTCGTCATAGCCAACATCAATGTCTGTTTGTTCTAAGGGAAGGTACTCACCCTCAGCTGTCACATGCGGTTTGATGAGTTGCGCACGCACATGTGCCTCAACAATGTGGCTCTTACGCATGTTCCCTAGGCGCCACATGAGGCACAGCTTACCATCTCTCAGGGCAATGACTGCATTATGCGAGAACAACAAGGTCTGCGCTCTCTTTTTGGGGCGAACCATCTTTGCCATGATGGTGCCGATCATGAAAGAGTCAATTATACACCCCACAATGGATTGCACTACCACTGTCACAACAGCAATCGGACATTCCTCAGTGACACACCGGAAGCCATATCCAATAGTGGTCTGGGTCTCTATTGAGAAGAGGAAAGCCCCAATGAAACCCTGGATGTGGAGAATGCATGGCCGCTTTTTATCTTTTGCCTCCTCCGAGATACTTCTAGGATTCTCATCCGCCACAGGAAGGTCCAGTTCAAAGTCCCCATGAGCTAGTGCAACTCCCCAGAAGATAAAACCAAAGAGCAGCCAGGATAGAAGGAAGGTAGCGGTAAAGATGAGCAGCAAGTAACGCCAACGTATGTCTACACAAGTGGTAAAAATGTCAGCCAGGTATCGTCGTGGTTTATCCTCCATGTTATTGAAAACCACATTGCACTGGCCGTTCTTCTTCACGAAACGGCTGCGCAGCCGTCCAGTGCTAAGATCCAGGTCCAGACGACACAGAGGAGAGGAACGACAGCTGCTGTGGATGATTGGCTCTTTCGTCATCCTCAAGGGCAAAGCCCCTAGAACTTCATCACCTCCTGGATACTCTCCTCCTCCACCTCCTTCCTCACCCCGCATGCATGCCCCTGATAGTGTTTGCTGTGTCAGAGGACTGTGGCCATTGTGGAGGCCCAAACTTGAGATTTTCAGAGCATCTTCATCAGTGGAAACGATGCTGTATCTAGAGGAAAAAAGGAGAAGAAGGTACAAAAGGTAACTAACCTGATCCCAATTTTACAAAGCCATGCGTTTCTCTTTTCATTTTGAAAGACTGTATGAAGTGCTGTTCGAAGTTACTGATGGTGTTAGCTCCAACAGAAATTCCAACAAAACTGCTGACATTAGCTAGACACGACCAGAGTCAACAAAGCAGATATAAGATATAAGATAATGGACAACTTCCTAATATTTATTGAAAGACTGCAAAGCACTCTTTTAATAGTGTGCTTGGGTGCAAGCTGCCTGGCACCCAACTTTTCTGCCAATAGCCCCTTTTACAAGTCATTTCAAGATTTCATAAAGATGCCTTTTTTCGTCTCCATGTGTTTTGTGAAAGGAGCGATGCATTGAGTTGGTAGAACTCATCGCACCTGTATTACGCACCAGTCTCACTAAACAAGGTAGTCACAGCCCTGCATCAGCTGACTGATGTTATACTGTTCATACACAAAGAACTTGAAAAACGATCCAATGCATAATGGTGACGTCAATGTCCCATTACTCCTCCTGAAATCCCATGCCTACTTCAGTTTGGAAAACTCTCAGCTGTGCAGGATATTGCTGTATCCATTTGTGATTTATGAACAGGCAGAGGGAGCTCAGTGACGGTTTGTTTTTGTGTGTTTGTGACGTAATGCTTTGTGAAAAAGGCTATTGATTGCAAACAATATTTCCCTCACATCTACCTCAACTACAACACCAACACCACCACACACATTTAAGCTTTCACATTCACTTCCATGACTCTAAATATAGATTGGTGGGTATCTTTTGTGGTTTGTGGTGAACAGTACTTTTCTTTTGATGTCATTGTACACTGTGTGAACAGAAAATCGGCTTGCTTCTAAACTGTAATTACTGACATGGTTTTAACTTCTATCCAACATACCTGTTGACCCTCACCGCTCCCATGGCACCGGTGATCATCAGGCTGTGTCTGCGAGGGCAGTAATGGAGGTTGGGGCGGGCAGTTCCAACCATTAACGTATTCTTGCTGGACAAGGAGGATATATGAGCTCAGGTCTGTCATGCATTTGTGATCGGACTTCCTTTCTCATGATACATTTCCTGTAGATAAATAGAATGAAGACAGAATTAAGTAATTAGAAACATGAACGTTATCTTATTCTAAACCAGAATCAATGCAAATAGTCTGTTTTTGTTTGCTTGCTTGTTTGTTGCTAAAGTACATTTCTACTCTGATAACTGAGTATGAAACTGAGACATATTATTCTGTGTGAGTGTGAGTCTACTATCTTGTGGCAGGTGAGAAAGACAAGTACAAGATAACAAAAATGACAAAAATAAAATGGTAAAGCAATGATATGGCCAACATCCATTCAATTCTTGCAAATGTTTAACTTGTACAAAAATATCAGATCATCACAGAGAAACTTGTATTGTGTATTTTTTGCTTAAGTACCCACTAGTTGCTGATGAAAACACACCTAGTCTATCTTGCTTTAAGACTGTCAGTGTCTCTGTAACCCTGATGTAGTGACAGAGAGCAATTTAAGCTCTACTACCGTTGAGAAAGTGTATCTATGGTGGGTCAGATTATATTGTATATGACAATTCAACTGCAAAGAACTGCTAATGAGTTGTCCTCAAGTCTTTTTCTATACAGTAGTGCTCTCATACCAGCTGACAAATGATCCACCAATATTTTCTATGCAAGATGTTTTTTTCCAGAAATGTATGTCAAGAATAAAATACTCTTCTCCATCTCTGTACAGAATGCGGGGGGGGGAACCTTGTTATGTAGGCTACTAATGACTTCCGGGCACAGGATGTTACAGTAGCAAAAGTTGTCAGCCGGCACTTTCTTTTCCAGATGTATTCTATCTGTGTAACAGGCAGAAGTTATCAGCTCTCCAAGATGGTCTGGGACCAGACAGAGAAATAGACAGCAAAGCTGGATCTGTGGTTGAACCCTTTGGGGAGACACTGGATCATTTCCACTCTCCCCTTTGGTAAGCAGCAATACGCTTCAGGGGATCATGTTTAGAGCAACGGTAGTGTTGTCCTAAGTAGCATACTGGCCAATGTACTCGTTACCCTGTACACACAAACAGTTACATCAAAAAACACTTTCTGAACAATAGAAACAATTCTTGTTATGCATACAAGGTTCTTGGGCCGAGGGCACCTTTGCTAACATGTTGCCTAAGTTATGTGTGTTTAGAGAGATGCAGCACTCTGGTTTTGAAAGCAAGAGAACTTCTTCACTGTTGGTTTATAAGATACATTTGTAAGAGCTATGTCTGGGTGAATCTAATATTATTTGCCCTCTGGTTTAATTTATTTTGAATATTTGCGCTATTGTCTTGATACATGGCTTCTAGAGTCAGGTTACCAAGTGAAAGCAAAAATAGGAACAGGAACATTTCCTCTGAGAATGTTTGTACAAACAGTATATAGCTGCGTTTGTCAGGATACTGTTTTCTCTGACAAAAAAAAATCCAGGAGAATATGAAACCATCAGTTTGTAGCCAGCATAATAACGTAAAGTACATTAGCAATTCCACCAGCATTTGTTTATCCATTCATTGTCTATACAGACTTATCATCACAGGGTTGAGGAATGCTCACTGGGTGAGAGGTAGGCCAGTCCATCGCAGGACAACATGCAACAACAACCATGCATCCATCTTACACTCACAGCTGTTCATGCTTTATACCTTTCAGTGTAGCAGATTAAAAACAATTCTGCAAAGACTGGACAACAATTCATTCACAGCAGCATAAAAGACTCATTAGGGTGATGATTGATGGTGATTGTTGCGATCAAGGATTACCCATCCAGTTTAGGGGGCAGGTTAGTTTGGATGACCTTTCCCCCTTCAGTTCATTACTTTAAAACCTGTACTACAATACAAGTTTTCAAATAACTTGTATTGTCATTTTGTTAGTTTTTAAGACTTCCTCTAATGATCTGAAACATTTATGACAAAAAAGCTAAAACACAAGAAATCTGTTAGAGGACAAAACCTATTTTTTACAAAACTGTTCCATTTATAATAGTATTGGAAAAGTTTAAAAGACCCCATACAAACAACAATTATCAGGAGTCAGAATTATAAAAACCTCTTGAAAACAAGAAACAAAATCCAGTTGTCTTCTATTTAAGCGCTAAGGATTGATTGATTGATCGTTATCTAAATCAAGTGTGACTCCTGACAGAAGGTTTGTTTGACCAGGAGTCAGATGTTTTTTTGCATCCCTGCTGGATTTCCAGATCTTGCTTTAGACCGCACAACACATCCTTTCTTGGAACTGATTGAGTGATACTGGAAAAAGGATCCAACATCAACATTTTTGGGTCCGGGCCACCAGACTCCACCTACACAGATTTTTCTCACCATCATATTTGCCTCTGGATAACACATGAGCTGTATCTACAAAGTGACTGTATTTGAATCTATCCTGAAGTATGGAATAAAACATGCAGTGCAAAATAACTCATGTTTTGTACTAATACAAAACATGACAATTTTCAGTGCCTACAGATTTCATGAGACTGACCAGACACAAAGTAGTTCATAACTACGAAGAGAAAAAAACGAGACATGGTTTTCAAGTAAATAAGAGTTGAAAACTATGCTTTTGTTTCTACTCTTGCTGAATCAGTACTTTGCAGAGTTACTTTTTGATGTGTTTATAACTACAAGCCAGCTTTTCACATCTAGAGACTGTAAAATTCACCCATTTTTTTTGTAAAAATACACAAGCTCTGTCAGACTGGATGTCTTGCCACAGATTCTCAACTGGGTTTAGGTCTTGGATTTGACTGGGCCAATCCAATGCATAAATGCGATTTAGTCCCATTCAGCATGTATAAGAGAATTTTCATGCTGTACTGCAAAACTCAGTTCAAGTGTTTTGCAGCTTCTAACATCTTTTTTTCCAGGTCTGGTCTGTATTTAGCTCCACCCACTTTCCCAGCAACTCTGTCTAGAGTCCCTGTCCTTACTGAAGAAAAGTGTCACTCAAGAATGATTCTGCCAAGTTTCACAGCGGGGATAAAGTATTCAGGCTGATGAGAGGTTTTAGTTTTTATCCAATATGTTTTTTGCATGTAGACCGCAGCTTTACATTTTGGTTTCTTCTAACCAGAGCACCTTTTGCAGCAGGTTTGTTGTGTCTTTTATGACTTGCGTCAAGCAGACCTGTAATGTAAACAATGGTTTTCTTCTTGCCACTAATCTATGAAGGTAGATGAGGAATGTGTGGTTTCTGAGAAAATTCTCCCTCAAAAGCTACAGATTTCTGCAGCTCCTCAGGAGTCACAACGTTTTGCTGTTTTACCAACTAATGCTCCCTCTGTCCTTTTTTTTTCACATTTCATGTGGACAACGCATGTTATTAGGTTAGCAGTTGTAACATTCCTTCCATTTTTTGATGATGAATTGCTAAAACATAGAGATTTTTTTTCTCTCTATGAACCCAACTTTAAACTTTCTTCACAACTTTATTCTTATTCTTTGTTCCTTGTTCTTCATTATGCAGTTTGCTCAATAATGTTCTCCACAAACCTCTGAGGGCTGGAGTTATAAAAAGAGTAAATGACTATATTCAGCAACCAGGTGACTTTTGATGGCTGCACTGGATTTTATTTAGGAGCTATGGGGCCTGAATACATGTGCATGGCACACTTTCTAGATTTGAATTTGTGAGTGTTAAAAATCCTCACAATTCATGCATCATCTTCCTTCCACTTCACAGTTGTGCTCCAGTTTTTGTTGGTTGCAGTGCTAAAATTGTCACAAAACATGCAATAACTTGTATGTTTTACACTTTCTCAGCATTTGCTATGAATACCTTTGCAAGGTACTGAACGTCAGTGTTGTATAAAGTACTGAAATCTCAGAGTCAAGTAAAAGTACAAGTACCTCTCCAAAATATGACTTTGGTAAAAGTCCAAGTCACTGACTGAAATGTTACTTGAGTAAAAGTCTTAAAGTATTTGAAACTTCTTGTACTTAAGTATGGAAATTACTGTAAAAATGGATGTACTCAAGTAATGTAATGAAAAGTACAAGTAAAAAGTAAAACAAAGCAAATGCAGTTTGAATGACATTTTTTATATTTTGGTAAACTTGTCAAATACACTTAAAATAATGTACACAACCAAGTGCAGGCAAAATTAAACCTGCTAATAGATATACCTGCAGGCATCATTTAGTTAAGAAAATTAGGTGCTTTACCTATAGCACAAGGTTAACTTAACCGGCTTTACAACTGAACCAGCTTCTTAGTATACCCTCCAGGACAGAAAATACAAAGTTTTTGTAAGCCTTAAGTTTTCCCTTCAAGTAAGGTCAGTGCTGAAAATGAGAAAAATAAATAGTACAGAAAATGCGGCCAACATGAAGAAAAAGAGCTGTTACGATTACTCTACTTCACAAATCAGTGAATCAGTCAATCCTACAGTCAGTAGGTGGTGCACACAACTGGTCATTATGCAAAAGAAAAAAAGAACTGGGAGGAAAATGCAGCTTATTGGCATCTGTAAACCTGGTTTTGAACTTGCTTGCCTTTCCTATATTCGTTAAATTTAGTCTAAATTGCTATCGCTATGGCTTCTGTCCCCCCTTGAACAGAGGAGTCTAGGTAGCCTGCTACAGTCAACATTAGGCCTAAGCTAAATACACCACGTGTGGAACTGAAACAATGCCAAACAAAGTTCATTTATGGTCAAGATTTCACAATACAGTAGTGCCTAGTGACCAAGCTATAGTTACTGAAACACGAGGATTATAACCATTTCATAAGAAGTTACCTCGATGTGTTTCTTCAAGTTGGACGGGGAGTTTTTGTAAGATAGAATTTCCATGTGACTGCTACTGATTGCGAGACTTGCTTTGTGTTTAATGGGAGAAGCGAAACAGGTGTATCCTAATTAAAAGTAAAGAAATCAAGAAATGGCAAAAAATGTGGAATGAAGATAAGAAAGGAAGAAGATTATATGAAGTACAAAAGTCAGTTTGAATTCGAAGCATTAATGAACGAAACAGAAGAGAAGAAATAATAATTAGTAGATTAAGAGTAGGTCATACCTACTTAAATGACATGCTTTATAAAATAGGGAGGAAAAATAATGATAAATGTGAGAGATGTGGAGAGAAAGAAAATGTAGAACACATATTGATGAACTGTAAGTCAAATGAACTCAAAAGGGAAGAATTAAAGAGAATAGTTAGAAATATGGGGCATGAATGGAATCTTAAAGGTATATTAGGAAATGAAGGAAACATAACAGATATTCACAAATTAAGGAAAGCAATGTTTATTTATCTTAAGAATACAAAATTAAAAAGTAGAATTTAATAGATATGAAGTAATGCTTCTACACATTCATGTACAGTAGGTGGCGGTATGCACCTTAAAGTTGCTTGTGATCCGCCATAATAGAAAAGAAGAAGAAGAAGAAGTATCCTATTGGTGGTGATGAACAAGCCCAGGCACTTTGTTCGGTAGCCTACTTGCTACTTGCTAATCAGTAGGTGGGGTCAAAACACTTGCGTTTCTCTCTCTCGCTTTTTTGTAACGAGTAACTAAACCACACATTGAAAATGTATCGGAGTAAAAGTACGCAATTAAGTTCGGAAATATAGTGAAGTAAAAGTGAAAGTCATCAAAAATTTTCATACTCCAGGAAAGTATGAAGTACTCCAAAATATACTTAAGTAAAGTAGTGAAGTATTTTTACTTCGTTACTATACAACACTGCTGAACGTACACCTGAAAATAAATAGGACAAAGACTTCATGTTTGCAAATGAATTGTAAACCTGTTCTTCTGGGGGGAAAAAGTATTTTATATTGTGTCTAAAAAGCGAACAGCATCAGATGACACATTCATAAAGGTTACACGGGAACAAGTTGCAATTAAACAGATTAGTATATGATATTGAATTTTCAGCTGATGGTTGAAGCAACACACATGAACAACAAGTGGAAATACATTTCTGCTCTTGCTCTCCCAGTCTTGTTTTTCCGTATGTTGTCCGTGTCCTCTTTTTTTGTGAAGTGATGTTATCAGTTGTGAAATTGTTTTTCAGCCATGTGTGAAAGTGGCCGCATGGCGCAAGAATGTGTGAAACAGGCTAGTTGCGTGCATCTCATGTTCAATGTGCGAGAGTTGTCAGCTCTGCCTAATGCATGGAGCAGACGAGACAGATTTGTGTAATGAAAGCCTATTGATTGCATTCTTACCCAGTGATTAGCCCTAGGCCCGTTCAGAGCTACCACGGGTGGAAAACCAGACAGGCAGGGGAAGGGACAAAGGTTTAAAAAAGAGATGAATCAGTGGTAATCTGCTGTTAGAGGAACAATTGATCCGCTTTTTGGCCCGATTTCAAGGTTATGTCAGCAAGAGGAACCAAAAAGCATCGGGTTGCATAAGCAATAGAAGCCCAGCTGGATGCGGTGCGAAAGGTCATTGGTGGTTTGTGGTTCCTTGTGCGTGCATCATTATTGTTGCTGTACAATAACCGACAGGCATGCATTAATCAAAAATAGCGATGGATGCTTTCGGGAAAATTTTTGAGAGCCGCTTAAAAGCCTCAGTTCAATAGTGATATTTCAAGTAATAGACACAAAAACATCTACACACATTTACACACATGATAATACAAAACTTGATGGGATTTTCTTTCACTCCATGTTTGATTTGTGCAAATACTTTGATATATGATGCTCCCAGACTTGTGTAAGGGAGGATGTTACAAACTGGCTACCATCAGTATTTTTTTTTTTTTGATAATCTAAAACAGTTAAGAGTAACAAAAATCAAAACAGAAGAGATCTGTAGAGGAGAGGGTTGCTTTCTGACACCTACTGTGGGTGTTGGCTTTGTAAATATGTGGTTCTTCTGCTTAGATTTTTTTATTTGGTTATGATGTTTTTTTGATTTTACGCTTCTTTCTTTGTTCATCTTTTAAAATACCAGAATTTTTTACTCTAACTAAAATATTATTGTTTTATTTGAGTCCTTTTTCACTATAAAATGTACTGTAGTATTTCTACTCTTACTTGACTACAGTCTTGGATATACCACCCTTCTCATTAGGTCCCATTTAGTTCACTCCATTGGATCCCTCAGTACCCATTTATCTCGACGGTGACCAAAAGGTGTTTCTGCAAAACTCTTTCTTTCTAAATTTAAGTTGAAGCATGGACATTTGCAAAAGTTCTAAGCTGACGCCATCAGGTTCACTAGATGTTTTGATATGACTTGTTGATAGTTTGACTCATTTCAGTGCAGTCAAACCAAATTATGTGGGAACAAAACTAAAAGAGATCTGATCGCTTGCTTCATAAACCAAGGGCTTTGCCTTGAACATCATAAAATGTAATGAATAGTATTTCAGCTGATTTCTTTTCCACTCTCCTCTACACAGAGCAGGTCAAACAGGCAGGAAGGTGAAGCAGGGAATAGGTAAACAACGTTGTACAAAGTGAAAGTCCAGTCATAGGATAAATAAAATTATGTTTAGCAGTTTTCTGTTCAATAAGGGAAACTGAAGCAGAGCTTTTCCTCACAAGAAAAAGTTTGACATCATATTGATTCTAGTCCTTGGTTGAGATCTGAGATTAGAATATTAAACAAGAAAACACACTTTGTGGCATGCCCTGTGGTGTGAATGACCAACATGGCAACATAATATTAATGTTTCATGTAACAAAACAACCATAATTCTATTTCAATCAAATGACAAATTACCCAACTTAATGTAGTAAATTCTGATTTAATCTAAAAATAGTTCAATGAAATAATGTGAGCTCAGATCTAAATAAAAGGAAAATAACATTCTGTTATAATCAGGAAAATATAAAACTAAAACATCTTGATATCTTTATTAAAGTTATGGTTAATAATTACCCAGTCAATCAGCCAGTCATCAAAATCAATTAATTTTAGCTTCATCTGCTCTGACTATTGGAAGCTTATATAAGTAGTAATACTGAAAATCTCTTTTTTTCCCCATTAAAAGCATCAACACTGAAAACTTGCTCTCTTTAAGTTTGCAAATGTCACCAAGAAGCAGAATTTTATTTTTAGCTTAGCATAATAAAATAAAAATTAGGGACATATGCTTTGATGCACTAACAAAAAATGATATTTTCTGATTTGATCTAAACTTACTACATCTATCAATGAACCTGCAACATGCCATTTGCCCTTACGATAAATGTTTAACACATTTCATTGTTGAATTAAATAAACGTGTTTTGTAGGTGTTGTAGTCCTTAGAAAGAAATTTTTAAAAACCGGATTGGTTTCCCTCAAATAAAAACCTTGAAAGACGTTTTTGACACCTGTGTTGTCTCGTTCTCTCTACTGCCCCAGAGTTGTGTATGAAATATCTCTTGTATTTGAGTTTGAAGTCTGTTTCTGAAAACATTTCCAGATATTCTCGTTGTAATATTTAAAGAGCAATAATGAGATTTAGGGAAGATTAAACTCAGATGACAGAGTCGGAACGACGGATCCAAACGACTGAAAATACACAACCAATCAGAAATGCTTAGAAAGTCCCTTTGGAAGACTTTTGCCACAGATTCAGAGTAGCCATGGGACAGATACTTGTATAAATGTATATCAAAGTTTTAAACTGTTTCAAAAATATAAAACAGCCCAGCACTTACTTTTCCTGTAATTGAGCACTGTCAGACAACTGGCTGAAAGTAGGCTGCTTAGAGGACTTATAAATTTGATTGTAACAAATATTTCTGGTTGTGACAGTGGCAGTGTTACGATTATACAAGCACCATCCTTCACTTTTTTCTCACGTTAGGGTAAAACAGTTTTAAAACTACAGTTGGCAGAAGATTTAAAGTAGACAGCCCAACTAATTATGCAGCCAATAGATCATCATTCTACTGTCTAAATGTAAAAATAGAAAAAAATTAATAAATATTACAGCTAATCTTAAGATTGTTTTTTGTTCAAAGCAAAAGCAGATCAAACTATGATACGTTTACACATATTTTACAAAGTGAAAATATGTCCCCATGCCTAGTTCAGGGTCTTTTCAATTTTCTAAGGTTATTTTTTCTCCTGAAACTGCTTTTTGGCACATTGTTCTGCCCTCAAAATAAAAGTAGCAGTGAAAGACAAAGCAACCAGAAAATGTTGCTTTTTACGGGCACTAAGTGCAGCACAGATACTATTATTTATTATGCTCATTAGCTGTATAAATAAGTGATCAAACTGTCTTCAAAATATGGATTCTTCAGTTGTAATAAGTAAAAAGAAAACACCATATAACTTTGAGATGATAGGAAAACTCCTTTGGACTGATCCACACTTGTCGTGCAGTTTCTTCCTACTCATAAGATCATTCGTGTAACTAAATACATCTCTCTGTCTTGCTTGCTTTCTTTTGTTTTTGGTAGTAGATTCCCACCAAGCCATCATAACTGTAGTAAACTTGAATGGCTTTTCTTTCAATGTGAGCACAGTCATTTCCCAAGCTGACATAAGTCCCGAGAGGGAGCTGCAGTGAGTAATAATGATCTGAATTGCTGTAAATCTCCATGAGAACATGTCTGCTCCACCTTTGTGGCTGGCTTGTTGTTTTCATTGTGAAAGATTAATGCTTTATTGTGTGAAACAGATGACATAATCTTATATGTGAAAATTAGCAAAATTTCATTATAGCATATTAAAATAGACACCAAAAAAAAGATCTTTGAGGGTACAGTCAGGTTCATAGTAATTATTAAAGCAACCCAGTTAAAAGACCCAAATGATATATTTTCCAGTGTAATAGAGAGTATTTTGGAAGCTCTTGCTGTGGGATGAGGGTTTGCTTATCTCCAGTAGGTATTGGACGAGGCCAGGGTTGTCCAACTACAGGCATCAAGGGCAACAAGGCTGCAACTTTTAGGTGAACCCTTCTGCGTCACCTGTGAATCAAATGACTCAGTCATTCAGCTCTGTGGAGGCCTGGTAATGAGCCATTAATCTGACTCAAGTGTGTTGAAGGAAGGACACATTTAAAAATTTGAGCCTTTGAGGATCTTAGCTTTTGAGGACTGAAGTTGGGCACCTCCACCTTGGACATTTTACAGGTCATGTCGAATTTATTATGTGCTAAAATCATAAAATCATAGTCTTTTTTTTATGCATAAGTCAGTAAATAAATAGTGCATGACTGCATTATTTGAAAACACATTTCTCTTAAAGAATAGGCTGGCATATAAGATCAAACTAATAAGAATAATAATACAAGATGGTTTTGCAAAATAAAATGTGAATGACTAATTTGTTCAATCAATAATCAAAGCATGTATTAAAAAACTGTCCAACATATTTAAATAATAATTAATAAATTGTTCAAATACAGAAAATTCTAAACACATTTCTTCCTTAATAGGTTTACATGCACTCATGAAGATAAAATCAATGCCTAATTTAATGGATTATGTTTAGGATTTGGCCCTAGTTATTTGACTTGGGCATGTGAGTCTGAAAGACAGAATTAAAAGAATAAATTTCAGTATGTGAGGGATTTTCTTTTTCAGATCTACAGCCATCAACATTATAAACTAACAAATCAACACAAAAAACAATTCGAAAAAGTGTTTCTTATATGAGACAAGAATTTGTTCAAATCTGTAACAGTTGGTACAAGATGTTCCTAAGCGAGAGCGGCCTGCGTATTGCTGAAGAGTGTTATCTTGGCTTCCTGCTGGGCCCTATCCCTGAAGAAAACCAAAACTAGAGCTCTCACCAGGGCTGTTCTCTTTTTAAATAGGAGAACACACATATAACCAAGTACAATCATTCATCTACAATAGACTTATATTCTATATTTAATGAAAAACCTACACAAACTCTTTATTTCATGTGTTTCTTAAAACCCATCCTTTGAAAATTAGCTGCCAAACAAATTTACCTACTGGTACATTTAGAGTAAACATGAACGTTGAATCAAAGGTATGTAATGTTAATTTTTATGTTATGTTTCTTTCTCTCTGTGTGTTCCACCATTAGAAAATTAAATTCCAAATTAAGAATTTTGCACATCTTATAACCAGTGTCTATATTTTAACTCATTACAGCATGGCAAATTTGCAAATGATGCAATTTTCACACCCACATCAAAACTTAATTAGCTGTTACAGTGTTGCAGTTCCTTTAAAACAAAACTCTAAAGTATTATCTTTACACCCTGCAGGAGAAACTCCTAAATCCGGGTCGATGAGTTCTCACAGCGCAAGCTAAAGTTATGACGAGGCTGTTTGCAAACTGAGCTGCAGCTGTGACGTCTTTAGCTTCATTCAGGCCAGGGGAACTGTCCAGTTCTGAAAATCAATTTCCCCCCTCCAGGAATAATTGACAGCAGGGAGGATGATAGAAGAGCTACAGCTAAGTGCTGCCCTGACAAAAACAAAGCATACCGGCTATTCAAATAGTTTCTTTCACCTTCTTGTACGTTCATTTAATGGTGACTTTTAACTTCTAAAAAGTAATTTATCAGAGCAGAGGGCAAAGTGTCAACTTAAGGCAGTATACAACTTTCTGATTTACTTTGTTTCATGGAAGTAAAGCATGTTTGAAAGATGTGAAAAGCCTTTCCACCTCTACATCATCAGCGTATGGCATCACATAAATGCATTTCAAATATAATTTTAAAAAAACTGCCCACACTCACCTTTTGCAGTGCTGAAATCAAAATCATATGGAGACCAACTGTGGTTTCATCCTCATGGACAGACATGTAAGCAGGTTTTTTGTCGCCGCTTCCCTCCTTCTTCTCCTCCTTGTTCTCTTTAGTACTCAAACATCTTTGTCAGGAAAGTTCACCCCGATGGCTCGAGTGCAAACTTAGTGATGCCTTCATCCAGAGCTTTCTCCTGTTGCTCCATTGTCTACAAACCGAGTCGCTCTTTCTTTCCTGCCTGAGAGTTGTGTATCTGTCCTGATGCCTGACAGAGTCGGTGACTGTGCGTGTGTAGGGGTGTGTTTGTGAGTGTGGGAGAGAGAAAAAGAGAGAGCTCTGATTATGTGCCTATTTATAAGTGCTATTGTTTTCCCCAGGGAGTGGAAATGTGGAGTATATATTTAAGACTTTAGCCAACTCAGGCAGATCCTTAAAACACACAGTAGAGATTTATGAGTGACATTTACAAGCCCAGTTTGAGAGAAGTTAATCGGTTCTTTAAACGTAACAAATTTAAACCTGTTTGTTGCATTTTAAACTTTAACAGACATATTTACTTCGCTTACAGGCATTATCTTTGATTCAGTGTTTGTTAGCTAATTTCATGCATTCCTTAAAGCCACAAATGTGGTAGCAATTTAGCATTATTGATGATTTATTTGACCTATATTTGAAGGTGAGCTTACGTTACAACTTGCATTAGCTTGAACTGATAGTGAATTGTCTCTACCTCCCACTCAGTCAAAATTATACACATGAGCTTATAAACATACAACCCCATTAATATCTTTACTGCATAATTTGATTATCCATCAACAAGTTTCTGGCATAATTCTGGCTGGATATAGGATTTCTTTTCTAAACAGAAATGGTAGTTTGTTTCATTTTGGTAGGATTAGCACTGTCAATAAATTTCAATAGAGCTCAGGTCAGACACCATGGTAGTTTGCAGTATGTGCCATCAAAATAGATTAAAAGTGCACACATTTAGAGCTTTTCTCAGAGCTCCCTATTGCAGCTTTAAAAAAGCTACATTCACACAGTAGGCAAATGAGACTCATCTGAATTTTTCATGGGAGTTTGATTTACACAATTCCGATCTTTTCACCCGAAAAAAATCTGATTTGTGCCACTTCCATATGTGGTACTAAATCAATACATCTGCAGTCAGCACGGTCATGTTGCATTTTATTTGACTTTTGTGTTGTTCACGTAAGACATGCATCATAATCTTGTAGCAGAAGAAGCCAGACATGGTAAATCTGGATGTAAATAATGGCTGAGCAGTGCCGACACTTTGGTTGGAGCTAATTAGTGGAACGTTTCCTTCGTCTTTTATAGTCTTGTGAGACACTATAAAAAGTGTCTCACTTTGCTAATTTAAAATAGATCCGTATGCGGCTCCATTAATTATTACTTACATAAACAGTGTGCTGCTGTGTGACATTAACAGTCTTCTTCTACACATGTGGGTTGTTTTGAAATTGAAAACTATTAACATAAAGTCTGATTGCAGTCACATTTAATAAGCATGACCGACCACACACACAAAAAATCTGATTCCAGCAAAATATCAGAACTGATCATTAAGACCTGCTGTGTGAACGTAGCCTGAGAGCCAATTGTGTGACAGTTTTTGTTTTTTGGGGGGAGGGTTTTCCAAAGGATGAATGACCTCTCTGAGTGGAGTCCACATTACATTTATTTTGGGCGCACCCCTTTCAATCTAGGATTCAGTGACAGAATCAGCAGCATTCATGTCATAGCTGTTGGGTCTGTAAGTTTTGTATTACTCTACTATACCTTCTATTAAATTATTAGGTCATCCATTCTTGAGAACAAATCTGCATATTAGGCATGCACCAATCCACTTCTTTTCACTTCCGATATTGATACCAATATCTCAGGTTTAGTATGAGAAGATACTGACCCAATCCAGACAAACAGTGCTGAATTGACTTCAAATCTTTTGTTTTTTAAACATAGATGTAAATGTACTGAATTTTCAATTTTATTTGATAACCCTGCCCCAGAATAGCACACTTAAATACACCAGTTGCTTCACAAGCTTAGTTAAACTAATAAAAACAACACAACTTTAACTCAAGTCAGTGCAATAATGAGTATAACAGCCAATATAAAATAAATAATAAAGAAACTGAAACTGACAAAAACAAACACATAAAAGTGAACTGTAACAAACCTTCTTTCAAATCACTAAAAAAGTACAATTAAATTCCAAATATAATCTAAAATAAAATAAATAATAAAACATGACATACCTCAGAGCAGAGAGCACAGAATTAAACTGAATAGATCTGCCCTTATGGATCGAGCACATCGTCACAGATACCCAATCTAAAATATCTTTTCAATATCAGGACCGAAACAGATATTACTGATAATATCTCAACTGAATATATACAGTATATACTGTATACAGTATATATATACGGTATGTTGATTGAACATCTCAGATGTGGGTTTCATTGTGGCTATGTCAGACCAGTCTTATTTGTACAAATACCTCTTTGAAGCATTTTTTTTACCAATTAGACAGAACTCTTTAGTTTCCATGGAAACTTTATTTTCCTCTCTCACACACACAAATCTGCTCTGTCTCTCCATGAAGATTATTTTTAAAACCCCTTTCTATCTAGCAGCATGAAACAACAGGTGGGTGTTGCGTTGCGTTGGTGGGGTGTTGGACAGCAGCCATATTGGACCGAGAAGTGTGGGCATAGATCAGAGGTCAGGGGATTAATGAAGTCGGCACAAAGCCTGAACAAGAAGGCTGGCCAAACACTGCTTGCTTTATTTGCTAAGTCTGAAGAAAACAAAAGTCGTTGCTTCTGTGTTTGCTACTTTGGCCGTTTGATGATTAACGTGAACAAAGTTTTACAATCAAACTCAGGGTCATTCTGACGCTTGGGAAACAGTTTTTGGATATAAAAGAGCTAATAAATAAAAGCATTAAAACAGCAGGTGCTTCAAATGTCTCAATCTGCAATATGTTAGAAAATCCTCAAATCAGCAGCATCAAGATTGGAGGCTAAGTGGGGTTAGTGGAAGTTGATTCTCCCTGCCAATGTAACCATCTGTGTATGGAAATAGCTCTGATCAAAGTGGCAGTGAGGCAATCTTAGCAGCATATTTTTCTCCTCATTCTGCTTTTCTGTTTTTCCAAGATCCAAACACACCTTTTCTCATAATACTCGCAGAAGCACTGTCACATATTTCCACAAAAAACTTCACCGAGTGGGTCAATGATGGAAAATCGGCCCCAAAATCCCTCAACAGCGTTATAATAACTCTTCCCTTTAGTCCTCTTTAAATTTGATGTGCAGCTGATGGGAGCTATTTTTTGTGGTGTTGGCCTTCCTCGTGGGCCCGTGTGATGACTCCCTTCAAATGCCATGAGAGCCAATTTACTTGGAAGCAGGCGGCTGGCTCATTTCTCACTTTCAGAGCTCATCCAGGTCAACACGTTTTTAGAAAAACAGGGCCATGGAGATAGGAGGGGGCAAAATAACAGAAGCTCCTCTCAGGAGATTGCAGTGCAGTTCCAAATGTTTCTGATTCTGGTGTGCTGTTATCTAAAACTCCTCGTATCTGCTGTAAAAACAGCAACAAAGTATGATGCTATTAGGAGATGGTTTGACATAATGACAGTCTAGTTAAGAAGATAATGAGCTTTGCTGTTATGTCTGGCCTTAGCACATCTAATGCTGTGTGAAAGGATATATAATTTTATAAGTTGGCCTTTTTTTCAGCAAATTTAAATGTTTCAAATTATCAACGAAAAAGTTAATATCAAACAAAAAATATTGTCATGCAATTTGAAATGACTACTTAAATTATTAGGATTTATGAGCAAGAAAATGACCAGATGTGAATGTAGCTGGAGTGTTATTGCATGCTGCACCTGTAGGTTATCAGTGGAAACTGGTTCTTCCTCCGACCTAAAAACTCCATGTTGAATTAGCACCTGAGTGTATTTCTGAAATGGCCCAGCCCATCTGTAACTGTAACCCTGAGCAGGGAAATTAAACCGGTACAGAAAAATTTGAAACTAATAGCTGACTCACTGAATGTTATACATTTCATCTGTTTCCTGTAGCTGCCTCATCCACATTGAGGATAACCAGCCCAGCAGATCTGGCAGGAGCAGCAAAGAGTTATTGGGTTCAGAGAGCTGTAAACAGGAGTGCTGAACATGATCAATATTTCCTTTGGGCTGCATCAGGGCGCACAGAGCATAAGCATTTACTTTCTTCTTTACTGAAGTGATTGTCTCTTGAGCTTTACTTAATCTTTAAAAGTGATAAAACATGTGTTGTTCTTTTTTTCCTTTTGGATGTCCTTTCTGGACAGTTTTGTCCCAGTAAGCAAAGTGATGGCCAGAGGAACAATCGATTACACGTGAAAGTATTTGTAACTGTGACGTAAAACCCTCCATTCTCATAGCTGTGGACTTTAGAGGGCCCTTGGGTTAACTGTGAATGTAAGATCTTCCATCTGTTCTGATTAACCAAAAAATAACTGGTATTTTTGCAAATCTTGCACAAAAATGTTAAAAAGCTATAAACCTTTCTGAAAAGATATCAGCTCATGAAAATGACACGCAAACAATGTTTACAGTTTTAAAAAACTTTTGAATGTTATTTTCTAAAAATGCACATCCCAAAGAATTACTTTTTCTTTTTTGAGAATCACACATGCTGAATAGTCTTGATTAAATGTTACAAATTGAGTTAATGAACTGAACAGAGTGTCAAATAGATTTGTAATTCAGTACATTTATGACTGAGTTTAAAACAATAAAATGAGCGGCAACAACTTTACTATTTAGTTTAACCAACTTTCTAAATGGCTGGTTTAGAAAGTTACTGCATATGATCTTAATGAATATGGAATGTTAACAGGGATTAAAAAACAGTAACAAGGTTGCGCAGGTGGGAGTGAAAACATCCTCCAGTTCTGACAGGACCCATAATTCATTCATATATCCAACACTGGAGTTTAAAAAGAGAAATATGAACATACCACTCATCCTACTTATTGTTTGGAGGCTAGTGAAACAGTAAACATCTGATTTACTTCTAATCTTTGTGTCTGCGTGGGAGGAACAATTTAATTCTGAGTTGTTTATGAGGGGAAAAAAAGGATTAAGTAGCTTTACCACAGTCATTAAACTGTCTGAATTACAGTTAGTTTTAAGGAGCGTGAGTTTAACTTTTCTGACTGCATCTCCATGGATACCAGCTCCACTTTCTCATTACGGCAACTTCTGCCAGAGCGGCTGACTGTAGCAACAGAATGTGTCACACCGACGGCAGAGGACAAGAATATCTCTCCTTAATTGTCATTTCATGTGCCAGAATGTTTAATTATACTTCTGTGTCTTAGCTCCGCTTGACAAAATGTAGGCTTCTGAAACTGTAATTAAACACCACACACTGCTGCCACGCTCTAGAGATTAACCATGTAATGTAAAGTGGGACAAAGTGTTTACTTCATAGGACTTACACTAAAACAGATGCAGGACAGATAGACTACTTAACAATATATACATATACAATACACTGCAAAAGTATTCACACCCCACAAGCTTTTCCTAATGTTGCGCAACCTTTGAAAGTTTGTAAAGGATAAGCCAACCAAGTCGTATATGGTTGAGAAGTGAAAGGAAAAGGACGTGTATAAATCTAAAAAGTGTTGCGTGTATTTGTATTAAATCTGCTCCAGAATAACTTGTTACTGCAAGTCCTTTGGGCAACATTTACCAGCTTTGCAGGTATAGAGACTGATAGTTCTTGGTTCTGCAATTTTGATCAGCTCTGGACTTTGGCAGGGTCATTCTAACATGAGATTTATTTGATCTAAACCAGAGGTCTTCAACAATGGTCTTCATGTTTCAATGTCCACCTGCTATTTCTGTAACAATACTCATTATTCTGATATTAAGTGAATTACTTCTTCAAGATAGAAGTTATTGTTGGTATTATTCTTTATACCATAACTACAGCAAGGCTGGTGAGTGGTGGACCTGTCCATCCTCTTGTTTTGATGCGTTCTGACCTTTCAGAGGACCATCTGTGGAGTAGCCCCGTCCGTAAGACACCTGCTCAAAAGAGTTGGTACTACGTTTCAGTTTTCTCAGGAGGATGTCATCTGATAGGCCACTGAGTTTTGAGCCCATGCGAGAAACAATGAAGGTTTGTGGGGGGGTTTCCATTAAAAGATCCAACCCCTGCAATACTTCCACAGTCAAACTAGGGCATTTACCCGTTAGAGACCTTCCAAATAAGGATAGCTCTGTGGAAATATGCCATGCTAAAGGTATATTTTTAATCCAGTCTTGGATCACTTGGATCACCCTGCAGGTAACATTATTTGTTTTCACCAGATATTTTCATGTGCAATTAATTACTAAAAATAATTCAGTTTAAGATTACTTTTGCTGTTTTGACAGGGGCAGTTTATTTTGACATTTTGCTGTGTTTTGTAGCAAATCAGTTTTTTTTTCTTTTACTCCATGTATTTATGTTTCAAATAAATACATCTGAATAGTTATCTTTTAATCTCTTAAGCCTAATTGTAGCTAATAAGGATTCAGCTGTTTTGATTATGTTTGTTATTATATAATGGTAATGAACTGTGCTTACAGCCTAAGAGTCTCCTGGGAAATAACACCACACCAGTTCTACTGAAACAAGTCAATCAGAAGCTATTTTAGTGCTGACGTCCCAGAGAATTACCAGCAACATCAACATGGCGCCCCCTGCTGAAGACTATTATTGCCGCCAGTTCCTGCCCAACACCTTTGACCCCTCCCGCTGCAGGTCCTGCCTGCGGCCCAATCACATGCACCTCAGTAAATCGACTGGAGAATACGCAGATGCTGCAGCTTTGGACATTCCACATGAGCTGGTACGTGCATTACAGTTGTGAAATCAGCCTAATTAGCATTTTAGCAAACCAAGGTTAGGCATAAAAAACAAAGAAATCTCTTGAGGAAAAGTAAGAAATGATGACCATTTATCAAACCTAATTACTGTACAGTGTAAATTTTGGGGGCTATTCTAAAGCTGTGAGAGAATTTACCGAGTCCTTCCCTGCTGCATCACTATTGGTGTTTTCTTCTCCTACAGTATGTCATGAACGTATTCACACCCCTTCCACAGTTTATTTTTCTACTACAAATATTTTATGCATTTTAATATGATTTTATTTGATAGAAAACACAATTTTTTGGAAGGAAAACAGTACATGGGCTCTCAATTTTTATTTTATGAATAAAATTTTCCTCATGGCATGATCCTTATGCACCACTATAGTTTATGCAATTTATGTCTTTCTTTCATCAGTGGCTTTCTACTTGCCACCCTTTCATAAAGACAAATTTTCCTAAGAGTTGAATACAAACGCATGCCAAACTTTTCAGATTTTAAATTTTAAAAAGCATGTATCATTTTCTTTCTATTTCAAAATTATGCAACAGTTTGTATTAGTCTCTCACTATAAATCCCATTACGTTTCCAACTTTATTGTAACAAAATATGAGCACGTGAATGCAGAATGTTATTTTTGCAAGGTACCATTAGTTTAAAATCTGAATATGTCTTAGACTTTCTATTGGCTGGTTTCTCAGAAATGAACCTGACCTTAGACAGTTCCCTGTGGTTACTACTTAATGCATCTTTTATTAATTAGTACCGGGTACTTTTCAGTGACGTTACTTTTGTTATACATGCACATGTTCTTTGTAGCTGTGGTTTCTCAGTTCTCTGGGCAGTGGGAGGGCTTCGCTCTATCTGAATGTGTGAAAGCTCTTTTCTTCTCTTCTCCTTTTTCTCTTTCTCTTCTCGTAAGTTCTTCTTTCCCTTTAAACGTTTTACCCCATCTCTCTACCTTTCTTTTATTTTCCTATTTCTTCGCCGTCTGCTGTCTATTGCATTTGAAAAGCATTTTCTAATAAAGTTTTTATAGATATATCAAGATACCTGATGCTGAAAGCCGTTACACTCCACTTGTGAAAATAAATCTGCTGGCTTCTCCTTGGCACTCAGACAACAATTGTGAGTGCCACACTGCCAGACAGACCACATAAATAAAAATCTTCGTGGTTTTGGCTACGCTTAATATATTACTTGGTTCTATTTGATATCAAATTCTATTTTAGAATACAGATCCAATTTAGCAAGCATTTTAAAGTACGGTAGTTTCAATATTTTGCTTGCACTCTTTGGCAGGTCCGGTACTTGCCCTTCTGAGGCTTCAAGCTTTGTACAAAAATATTTTTGCAGCATCAATATGCTCCTGAGAAAATAAAACATAATGCATATACCTTGCTGACAACTGTCAAAACTGCAGTCTCTTATAGCTGAAGCTTTTGACCATTCAAAACCATTACAACTGTTACAAGCTAAACTGTAAGATGATTCCATTGAACCAAACATTTACTTCCTCTTTAAGAACTTGCACTCAATGATCTTGTAAACTTTATTACAATCTTGGAGCTTTTTTAGTACTTCTTTAGTTTTTGCTCTATGTGATCTTGCTGTTTACTGTAACTCAAGCATTACAACATATTGACAATGACAACATATTGACACCAAACGGTGTCAATATGTTCTTTTCTTAAGCAGCGCTATATTCAGGTTGTGGCTGATCAACTTTGCATATGGCTAATTGAATTTGCTGACAGTTAGCCACAGTGGTTAAACAAATTGAGCCTGAGAGAGAACTCTGCATTGGAATTTTTTTTTATCAATGTATATCTGAAAAATGAGTGAATTGTAAGAGTTCCATTTTTTACCTATTTTAATATCATATTTAGCTGAATTTTATTTATCTTTTTTTTTAATGTATGACTTCAGTTTTGAAATACATCCACAATCCATAGTGTCAATATGTTGACTTTGGTGTTAGCTTCTCAGACCTTCTTGTGTTTTAATATGAATTTTTGAAATCAGAACATTGTAAGTGGTTGAAGCTTCTCAAAAAAAAAGTATCTGGCATTCATTGTGATATGCAATAAATGCATGCACCATTAGCATGTTTCAGAGTTAATATCAAGTAAAATAATAAAGTAATTTCCAAGGAAGTGTGAGACACAATGTTCTACCATTTGTATTGTATGATTATGCCAGTCAATAAAGTAAAACCTAAGGTGGAGGTGACAGACAGATAGCACATCAATGTGGCATTTGATTCTTTTATCATTAATTAATGAAAGCTTGCTGCAGTCCTTGGGGAATGGGTGGAAATCTGATAGGCACTGTCACTAACACCCTGCAGTAGCACAACCCCACTGGTTAAAATAACCTGTAGAGTAGAACATGCCAAGGAATCCTATAGTGACAACATTTACATTAAATTAGGCTTTATTGTGTTTTTAGAAACAAAAGAGATTGGGTCTGACATTCATACACCTGCATCCAATTTGGAGAGAATCTAAAGGACAAATAAAGTGTATTATCTGTGTTAATGATAGGTCAAACTTATGATTGGGATCAAGAAAAAACCAAAAAGCTTCCAAATGGGTGGCGCTGGTAATGCAAAGGCACTAGAGCAATGAAATAATGATGAGCATGAACACAGACTAGCTTGAGTTACGTCCTGTAGCTATAGTGAATGAAGAGGTGAAGGTAGAAGGAGCTGAACAGCAGAATCTTGACAGCAGATTTCACAAAAGGATCTTTCCTGTCACGGTGAGTGAAAGATTTCTTGATAGACTTTACTTAAAATTTCCTACAGAGATATGTGTGTTGAGTTTACTTTTAAGGGCTTGTTCTTTGAAGACTCCAGCTTTTTAATTTAGTCACATGGCGCAGGATTCATGTAAAATTGACAAAATAGACAAATAAAAATATCATTTTTATTCCTTATTTTAAAAAAGCTAGTTACATTACAGCTCAAACTGTTTCAATCAGGTTATGTATCTCACAATATTGCTGTAATCCCAGTCTTTGTTTAATTTAACCTTTGACTCAATCATTTTGCAAGTAATCCAGATGCTTATATTTAATATTTTGTTCCTTTCGTCTACAAACCAGGATGTAGGTGACACTAATGATGATGATCAGGATGATTATGAGGATCTAGTGCTGTCTGAGGTGACAACATGTGCCAGCAGTGATGACGCCAGTGGTTGTTGGACGTTTGAGTGGAATCTTGAACGCAGCCTGAGTCCTGAGTGGGAACTTGAGAATTGTGAAACTGACATTCAACCTAGGTGACCCAGATCATTCATTTTAATGACCTGTTTTTAAATATTTAACTGAAAAATATATCACTTCATGAAAAAAGGGGGGGAATTGGTGAAATACCTAGTTAAATTGGTGTGCACACCTTGAAACTGATATGTCATTGAACCACTTTCTGGTTGAATTTTGGCATCCAGTCTCCTTCAGTCAGAGTCTATTAGTGTCCAACATCTTGGCTTGAAAACATTTTTCCACTCTAACTTACAAAAGTTCATCATGCCTCTCAGATGACATCTCTTGTGAATAGCCCTCTTTTGATAAACTCACACATTTTCAGTCTTACTTAGTCTTGGACTCTGGCTAAGCCATTTTAAAACTTTACTCTTCCTCTCTTAATACTACTCTCTAGTTTATTTGAATGTATGATTGGACTAACCGAAGTGCTAAAGAAAAACGAAGGAGGTCAGTTTTACAGTAGACACCAAAAGTTTTGGGTCCATCCTATATGGTTTCACATGGGATTTTAACCAGACTTGCATCTTTTCATTGGGAGAAAAAGTATTCATCTTATAACCGTGCTCTTTAGTCCAGACAAGAGAATGTTGTGTAATGTAGACCATAACCGTACTTCTTAGAAAGTCCTCCAGTGTTACTGTTTGCTTCTTGTCTTGATCCATTTAAGGAGAATATCCAATTTCTGTCTCTGTCTTCTAGCTATTCAAATCAGTGGGAGTGTTCAGAGAGGAGCACATCCCTCAGCCCACAGAGCCCTCCTGCAGGCCAAACAGAAATGACCAGACTGGACCTATCTTCCCCGAGAGACACTGAAAACTCCTGGATGGATGAAAGGAGAGGAAGAGACATGTCCCGCCGGGCTTCAGGTCTGTCACACAGTACATCCCGTCATACAAAACATCTTTATCTTGAACTTAGACACAATATTTTGCCACACATTAATTTTTCTCTCTAAACTGTTCTTTGCTAATTAAATAATAAGACGGTGATGACAGGAACATATGACTTTCAGAGTCCAGAGGAGGCAGGGAGAAAGAAAGTGGCTACTTTTCCCCTGACAGAAGAGGTGACGGTGTGCAGCAGATGGATGAGGACAACAAGCGTACCCATCGCTATTATGAGAGGGGACATCCCCTGCCAAGCAACTATGTGCTCGAGCCCAAAGCTTGCGTCCCCTACAGGAATGTCAGCCTTGGACTGCCGTCCCAAAGAAGAAACCCAGAGACCTATATGCAGGCAACTTGGAGAAGTGAGTCCCCACAGAGGTACACATACCACTCAAACTTCAGAAGAGGTACAGACTCCGAGAGGAATTCTCCAACACGTCATAGCTCTTTGAGTCCAGATCGCTACAGGTTACCTGAGTCTGCCATGGGACCTCAGAGAGGGAGCTCCCTCTGTAGGAGTCAGGCTCGGTCTCGTGCCTCATTGCAGGGCTCTCTCCAAATTCAGTCTAATGGTGCTTCACGCCACACATCTGGCAGGTCCAGTCCTTTACGCAGAAGGGATTCCACAGCTCCTCGTAATGCCTCAGCACACAGACGGGCAGACTCATTTCCGTTACACAGTGCTGGCTATGAAGACCTTAAGATGTCCAGCCAAGAGTCAAGGAGTCCGTCACAAGCTTCAAATAAACACAGTTTGGATTCTGAGAAACTCTACAGAAATCTTGAGTCTATTTCCCGCCGTAGTTCTTCTGCAGTCAAGCAGAACTCATACGAAGCGTCTCCTCGAAGCAGAACAGCTGTTAGCAGTCTGGCCAACACTCTGTCCCACAACAGCCGTGAAGTGTCACCATCCAGGAATGGCTACAGTCCACAGAGTCACGCCTCATTAAGAGAGCCCGATTCAAGAGACAGCAGGATGAGTAGATCCCAAAGTTCCTGGCAAGGGTCTTCACACTCTTTACTCAATCTCCCATCGTCACATGGTTCCTCTTCATTGAGACAGCAAGGGGCAGGCTCCCAGATTCTAGTTGGGTCGCCCTCAAACATTGCAGTCACAGACGGTAATGATGGGGTTGCTTCTTGGCAGGGGTCTTCACACTCTTTACTCGGCCGCCCCCCATCACAAGCTTCCTCTTTATCGAGACAGAGAGCAGACTCTCGGGTCCTTGGAGGATCACCCTCACAATTTGCAGTCACAGACTCTGATAAGGTTAATGAGGGATTCGGCTCCTCGCATGGGTCTTCACCCTCTTTACTCAGTCGCCCGCCATCACAAGGCTCCAATTCATTGAGACAGGCAACGGACCTTCAGATTGGTGGATCACCTTTGCAAGCTGTGGCAACAGATGCTGCAAATGCTAATAATGGTGTAACTAAAGTCAGCTCTGACAGAAGTAAGAGCATTGTCAGACGAGGAATGGATGCCCTGTTGCTCTCCGAACCGGAAAAAGCTGTAGTAGAACCTGAAGAGGTACATACATCAGGATTTTTTTCATCATTTTGGTAAAATTCTTGTCAACAAATGCTAAATCTGCACAAATGATTATGAATCCAAGGTTGGGATGACCATAGATGACTACATCATGCTGGCTGATATACCAAAGATTCAGGTGGAGTCAGAAGAAGAATTTCCAGGGCTGAGACGGAGAAATGAGAGTCCTAGTCCCTGCAGAGACCAGAGACAAAGATCATACAGGTGTGTGAGATAATTTTAGTTTTCTTCAGCCATAGAAAGGACTTAACACGACGAAAGTGTTTAACATGGAACAGCCAATGACTGTAGCGGTTGGTGATTAGATATCTCATGACATAGAAACAGCAGAATAATGCTCCACAAGTTTTTGCAGATTTGCAGTGTGACTTTATGTGATAGACTGAAAAAACTTTGGTGCACATTTATATTCAGCCACCACCTTTCCCTGCTAGTGCAGCTGCAAGTGAAATGGGGTATTCAACAGTTTTAAACCTCTAGAGTCTGAAAGTGTTAGTTCATTCATTGTTACAAAATAGGTCAAGCTCAGGTAGATTGTACATAACGCATTGGTAAACACCTATTGTCAAATGCCAAAGATTTAGCAACTCTGGCTGTGTTTAGAATCATTGTCCTGCTGGAAGGTAAACCTCCACTCCAGGCTTTTATGTCCTCCAATTGGTTTTGCTCCTTTATTTAGCTTTTTTCTTCTTCTCATCAACTCTGTACTTCTCTCTTAAGTTCTGTTTTTCATTTTAAAACCATAGGAGATAGGTCCTTTAGAGCTTTAGCTCTTAGAATGTGGAATGCATTACCTCCATTTTGGCACTGTCAGGATTGTTTATTCTTTTTCTCCTTGTCAGCTAAAGACTTGTTTGTTCATATTGGCTTTTTGATAGTTTTATGCTAATGATATTTTATCTATCCTATTTTACTCTCCTTAAAATCTTTATCTTTCCAAAATGTTTTGTGGTTGCGTTACTGTGAAGCGCATTGTGGTTTTATCCTGTGAAACTTGCTATATAAATAATTCTAGCATGAAAAAGTATGTATTCATCTTCTGAAGGTATCAAGATGAAACAGACATGTATAGTTCAAGGATAGAGCCAGACGAGAGGAGGAGGGGCAGAGAGAGAGGGAGAGACAGACGAGAAAAATGTCGGGACCTTGAAACTGGACGATTGTCTCAGAGACAATCTGCCATTTCTCTTCATACACAGGTAAGATCTAGCAACTGCCCAGGCCTTCATGAAAAATGTTGACACAGCCAATGAAAACCCAGTTTGTTCTTCTTCCACTTAAGACATCAGATCTAAGTGAAAAAAACAGATCTTTGAGAAAGAAGGACCGAGCGCACCCTGAGCGCTCGCAGACACAGGTGAGCAGTTTCAGTACTTCCAGAAACTCTAAAACACACGTGTTCAGAGGAAAATGGGTCATTTTTGCTTCTGTTTTCATGCATCATGTTGATGTTTATTCCATCTGTTTTATCTGAGTCTGACTCACTGAAGCTCATTGTAGAAAAAAAAAAAACATTACTCAGCAGTCTGTTTTAGAGCGGCATGCGCATGTGATTAATCATCTTTATTAATGGATTCAAGAATAGTTTTGCAACAGGAGTTGTTTCTACAGGAGTTTTTCTTTCCCTGGAGAAGTGAAGTAAAAAGTTGTTGTTTTTTTTCACTTTTCAAAACTGCTGAATAAGTGTGTAATTAATGGATATAAAAAGCTGTGACCATATTTCTATTGTTTTACTGCGGAGAATGTTAAATTGGGTCACAAGACTTCATTGTTGCAGTCTAAAATGCAAAGAGAAATGGTATGACCACACTTTTGTGGCTTCCTCTTCCTTCTGCATGCCATGCAGTACTTCTTTCTTAAGTCCTATTTCTCTGTCATCACCTCATGCAACTTGGACACAACATCTTGCTTGGTGAGTGTTTTAAGGTGTAGTAACTAGCTTTGACAGCATCTGCTTGCTTTTTAGAGTGATTCTGAAAACGTTTTACAAGTTCCTCTTTCTCCTCCAGCAGTACTGATCGTGGTTCAGTAACTACAGATCTTCCTGTTTTATGTCCTCATTTTTCAAGATTGTAGTTACTTGTGAAGAGTTAACTGTCTTTATCACCTTTGTGCATGTTTCAGACTACTGTATCAATATCAACTGGGCCATTTTGTCTGCTTGAAAGTTTCCGCTTCCTTTAGTTTCACAATCAAAACTGAGACACAAGCCACAGCAGACTGCTTTCCAACCGTTTGGCTCTAATGCTTCAATTGCAGATGGTGTTTTCTAAAGGGCTGGATGTCCAGGCTGGATGAGCAAGGCAAAGTAAGTACCTGTTTTTATATTTGTTCATCAAGCTAGATTTTTGCTATAAGCATCAGTAAAGAACCTGGCAGACAGTTTGAACCCAGAACGTACAAGAGCCTGTTTTTGATGTGCCTGACTCAGCCAACGGACTCTGATGATTGTCTGGGCTGTGTTAAGCGTGGCTTCGATATGATTTAAGCAGCGTTTAAAAATAAAATTCTGGTCTAAATGCAAACATTATCAGTACACGTCACATTCATTTTGGGATTTTAATCATCCATTTCAACAATTTTTCTCTTAACCTGCTTAAAGACCAAACCATGTCAAAGTTTAAACCATCTACTTTAGTAGCTGATTTAAGATGCAGTTAAAAATATTACAATATGCTGGCCCTCACTTTTTATTATCCCACAAACAGTTGTACAGTTGTAAAAGGCATGCTGTTATTAACACAGCCACACAATACCAAGCTGCTACCACCATGCTTAATACTTGAAATATCTTATGTTCTTATGTTATCTTATGAAAGCCTCATTCTGAGTCCTTCACATGTACTTTTTGTCACTGTGGTCAAATTAAACTTTGTCTTTTTTTACCATAAAACCTGTATCTCAGAAGATCTCAGTCTGCACTGATGTTAAACAGGCTGAGATGTAGAAAGTGACTGCAGCACCTTCTATTTTATGATTGTCTTAAGCATAATGATTCCTGGATTTTAAGAGCAAGCCAAAAGACAATTTGGATCAGATAAATGAAGCACGGATGTTACTGGATAATTCATCACAGTAAAAAAGGCTTTTAACTAAATATTACTACAGTTGCATGTTTGTATTATTTCATTTTGTATGTTTAATTTTGACCCTGTGACAAATTGAAACAAATTTTAAAAACTTTTTTTTATTTAAAACTTAAGTGTGATGATAATGTTGCCAAGTACTATTTAGATGCCCACATCTGTTAATTTTCAACAGTGGATGAAGCACTGGTTTGTTCTTGGTGACACTTCACTGAGGTACTACAGAGACTCGGAGGCTGAGGAGGTAGGAACAGATGTGTCTCAATGACACTTACAGTGCCTTGCAACATTTTATCCCATCAAAACCACAAAGTATAAGGTTTTTAGTGGTATTTTTAATATGCAACACAAAGTAGAACATATTTGTGAAGAGGAAAGAAAAGATCAGTGGTTTATGAGGTTGTTATGAAAAAGTTATTGTTGGAGGAAAAACTATAAAATGTTCTGTGTGCAGTTTTTTACCAGTCATACAGAGGACACTGTAAACATGTGGAAGACAGTGTTCTGGTCTCATGAGTCCAAAATGGTTGAAAAACTAACACTGCACTTTGTTCACCTTGAACAAATTATCCCCACAGTTAAACATAATGGTGGAGAACAACTATCCTAAACATGCAGCGAAAGCCATGTATAATTAAGAAGATTTGGATCAAATTGTATTTATTTGTTAGAATGTTAGAATGTAGGTAGTCCCAACCTACATTTATTTTAGAATCTGTGGCAAGATTTGGAAATTGATGTTTACAAATGCTTCTCATTCAATCTGACTGAAATTGAGTTATTTTGAAAAGAAGAGTGGGCAAAACGTTCAGCCCTTACATGTTCAATTCTGCAGTGATGGCGTATAAGGACAGCAGCTATAATCACAATAAAAGCTAGTTCTGAAAAACATTTTCACAAGGGAGGTTTGAAACAGTTTAAGGTAACTTCTGCTGAACCAAACTGTACAGTTGTGGGTAAAATGTCTTACAAGGACATAACTGAAACTATGGAACTATCATTGTCCAACTATACCAGTTATGTCTTTAATGTGTTATGTGTCAAAAATCCAAACAAAATGAAGTTAATTAAACATAATTTCTTTTCTTATAAAGTCAGATGATTTGGATGGAGAGATTGATCTGACGTCCTGTGTGAAGGTGTCAGACTGTGATGTAGAGAAGAACTATGGACTTCAAATTCAGGTAATTTTCAGTGCATAGCTACTATCGTCATGTTTTAAAGCATTTTTCCAGGTCAGTGGACGGTCATTAAGATGCCCCACTTCTTGTGTGTTTCTCTCTTCTTCAGACAAAAAGAGCTGTGTTCACTCTCTCTGCTATAACATCCAGAATTCGTCGGAACTGGGTGAAGTTACTGACACAGGCCATCCAGAACAACTCACAGTGAGTTCCACGTTGTAATTGGTCTCATTATGGGATGAATTAAAGAGATTCTTTTCGAACCAAAGCAGAACCTCACTT
Organism: Xiphophorus hellerii; assembly: GCF_003331165.1. Classification (NCBI taxonomy): domain Eukaryota; kingdom Metazoa; phylum Chordata; class Actinopteri; order Cyprinodontiformes; family Poeciliidae; genus Xiphophorus; species Xiphophorus hellerii. The sequence goes on along the minus strand of NC_045676.1, from coordinate 10,522,660 downwards.
TAAAGCTCCATAACTGTCCTTTAAAATTATTTTTAGAAGAGGGAAATCTTAATGACATTTATCCTGTTCTAAACAGACATCATTTCAATTTTAATTCTTGATGTAAAAATGAAAAATGGGTAGGAATAAAATATTTTCCATCACTTTTTTAAATTTGTTGATCAAATTTAGTTATTTGACATAAATTGATATAATAAATTAATTAAATTAATAAACAATTCTTTTTTGAAGTGTATTATATCGTTTTAATCTAAAATTGTAATTGTAATTTCACTAACAAGTATCCAAGGGGTCTGAACCTTTTTGTGATTGGTTGGTCAGTCTCCAGTGACCCCATTCTGTTGTCCTTAATTGGATGTGTAACTCTACTCTTATGTATTCCCTCTTATTTTGACCTCAGCCAATCAGACTCCAGCAGTGAGAAAGCGAACTCCCGCTCCCGGAGGCTGTCGTCAAGCCAACGGCCCGCTCAGTTCCCCTGCAAGGACTCCAGCTATGAACCTGCCACTTCTATCTACAATACCGTAGACGCGAACGCCAACAAGGACCCAACGACAGAAGGAGACCCAGGCATAGACCTGTCTCCGGCCACTCAGAGGGAACAAGGAGAAGGTTGGGACCGTGAGCAAGCAAAGAGACTGGAAGAGAGGAACAAGTGGTTTGAGGAAGGGGTCCCTCTGAGTGATTTGAGCAGCAGGTGGGACTCCATGGAGCTGAAAAAGGGGAACATTACAGTCCCTGTTATTGAAACCATGGATTCTGAAGTCAATAAGAAATGGACAGAATTTGAAACGTCATATAAGGACGTAAGCTCCCAGTCTCTCATTGGAGCCCAGGCCCATCAATCAAGTTCTCCAGATTTGTCAGAGTCTCTAATTTATTCTCAAATGTATCAACCAAGCCCAGATCAGGTCAATCAGACTTGCCTGTCCTCTTCGGGCAAGGCTCTTCCATCAATAAATAGTCAAATCCTTCCAACTAACAAAGCTGAAGCTCTTCAAAAGGAGGTAAGCCAATAATTTGTTTAAGGATGCAAAAGAAAAGCTTTGCACCTTCTAACACTTAGTGTGTGTGTGCAAACCAACCTCTCTCCAAAAGCAGGTTGAAAGCATCAGAAAGGAGTATCAAGTCATGGAGATAGATGTGGACAGTCCATGTGGCCCTGGAGCCCCATGTAGAGCCAAGCTGAAAGCCATGGAAGCAGCTCATCAAAAGCAACTGCAGGAGCTGCAGGAGAAGCATGCCAGGGAGAAGAAGAAGCTGGAGGAAGAGAAAGACCGCATGCTACAAGAGGAGAGCCAGTCAGCTGCTAAGGGTTAGCTGACACATAGTATCAGTCAAAGGATGTCCCTTTGAGATTTATTGTCCAAATTCTGAACCAAGCCACTTTAGAATAAGGATTACCAATATAGAGTCACAGTTTATTACATTGTTGAAATCTATATCAATGCAGTAAAATAACACAATTATTTTCTATTTCACAACATACATTAGCATTGTGATCTTCTCTTCTCCCACTTAATTTACTGACCAGTAAACTTTTCTTGACAGAGACATTGAATTTGTCTGAACCAGAGATTTTGAAGGTTAGCGTCAATATGCTGCTCCAATATGGGTCAACTAGTTCACAGAACTATTGCAATTGTACTTACTATTGTAAACATAGTTTTACTATTGTAAAATTATACTTGAAACAAGTATAATTTTATCATTTGTTCCTACAGGTGTGTCATGTGTATCACATCCATGTCTATGTGGAGATGTTAGCTGAAGTAGTCTAATCATAGCATGTTTTTCCTCCCCATTTTCTCATTACTTGTTGATAATTAAGGCTCACCGTTGTCTACTTCTAGCTCAGCAGACAACAGGGTCCTGCTTCGTAAGCTTCTCACATTGCTGTGGATGGCATAAAATTTAATGACTACTTTTAATTTTTACTAAGTTCTCTTAAAATCAATATCCTAAAAGATATCGAAGTTATACGATTTAAGGAATGATAAAAACGACAAAGCTATTTGAAAATTCATCACAGTCTGTAGCCTGACACCTGGAATTTAATTGGGACATCCCTAAATAGCACTTATACTGTGATGATTCTGCTTTCTTCAAGGCTCTTCTCCCATAACTTTACAATTGGTTAGTTTTCTAACTGATTAATTTTCATTAAAGCTATGAAGGCACTCAAAGCAGCTCACAGGGAGGAGTTGGAGAGAGAAGTGGAGAAGGCCAGAGGGCTGGATGGAGGAGCGGCACACTTGGATTCCTCCTACAGAGGTCATATGTAAGTTTATTCTCAGCTCTCTGTTCTGCTGCTGATAAAAGCAACTTCCTTCCAGGCTCTTGCTGCTAGACTGAGATGTTCCTAACTCCATAACGACCCTCACTGTGATGATGCTGTACAATTCAGTTCAGAACTTTGTGTGTTTGTCTACATTAGGCCTCAGGCAGATGTCTTGTACAACGAGTTAAACGTGCTATCAGAACGATACTCTCAAAAGTGCCTGGAGTTGAAAAGCACTGAGCACAACAGCAAGAGCCGAGAGACTGAGCTGGACTACAAGAAGAAAGAGATGGAGCAGCTCCAGAGAGAAAACCAGGTAGCTGGACATGAGATTGTGTTTTAATCTCCACTGTAGGGTCACATTCTTGCATAATGCATGTATTTTTAACTTTCCAAACATATGTTTGGAACACAGTTTGTTCTAACAAATTCTATTTTTCAGGAGCTTAAGATGAAGCTAGCAGAAGAAATCAGTCGAATGAGATATTTCATTACAGGCCAGAGGTCTGAGGAGGTCTCACTTTGCAAAACCGAGGAAACTCCTTCCAATTTAGAGGTATTAAAAATAAAAACATAGTCTTTTGACATTATTTTTATTACAATAAGTAATCCAGTGTCTTAGTGCAATCAAGCCCCTAGAGTTCATAGCAATCAAATGGTGTTGATATACAATTGGAAACAACACAGTTCCACCATTTAAACACTGCAATTCTGAACCCATAAATAAATCGAAGTAGTTTGCTTTGTCTACATTAATACCTCCATACACTGTTTCCTGGTCACTTCTGTTTTGAAATTCTTGACTTTGTGAAGAATGTGTTGTCAGAAACATCCTACTGTAGTATATACTGCCGCCTCCTGGTAAATTTAATGTATTGTGTTATGCTGATGGAGCAGATGCACAATATCTTGATTATATATTTCTCAATACAACAAAAAAAAAACCTAACCAATTTCTGGTTTTCTGAAGCAACATTTGCCAATTTGTAATAATAGCTTGTGTGAATACCAGTTGTTTTATCTGTATTAAACTTGAAAACTACATTGAACTCAGCTGAGAATTAAGTCAGTATATTATTTGACGCATACAATCATCTTGTAAGCTGAAATAGTGAGAAGTTGCATGTTTTGTCTTTCAGACATTGTTGAGAGCAAAGGAAAATGAGGTGCAGTATCTTAAAAAAGAAATCAGCTGTCTACAAAATGAGGTCCAAACGCTTATGAAGGTATGCCTGAATTATCTTAATATAAAATCTCTTGCAAAAACTTCTCGTCTTTACAACCACAAACTTTAATGTATTTTCTTAAGATTTTATGTAACAGATCGTCAGAAGGTAACTATTAGTTAGTAAAGTGAGAAAAAATATAAGTTTTTACAAGTAGAAATATGAAATGGATGGCCAGCATTTCTTTAAACAAATGTTCAAGTCATTAAACAATTTTTTTATTCAAATTTCAAAAAATACTTTATTGATGGGAAGAGCATGTCACAGTTAAAAACCTATCAAGACACGCCATTTATGGAAAAGTGACAAAAAGAAAATTGTTGAATTTCAACAATTTCTTTCTTTCTACATATAGAAGGTGCCCTGGTGAGAGGAGGTCAAAATGCAAAATGCTTGCTCAGAAGTCTAACACTGCACATCATGCCCATTATTAAACATGGTGTTGGCAGGATCATGCTGAGGGAATGCCGTTCTTCAACAAGGAGAGGGAACCATGTCATACTACAGGCATAGATTCACCTCCCAGTAGGACAAAGACCCTAAACATATGCAACAATAGTATGATTTAAATCAAAGCACAATTGTGTGTTAGAATGACTTACTAAAAATCCAAATCCACAGATTCTCAATTAAATTCAGTTGAGAATCTGTGGAAAACTAAAACGGTTGGTCACAAACTCTCCATCTAATCTGACTAAGTTAAACATTCATGAAATAGCACAAAAGACTTGCGGCTGTGAATGAAATGAAAGGTAGTTCTACAAATTATTGTAGAACTACCTTTCTACAATAGAAAGGTAGTTCTATTGTAGAACTACCTTTCTACAATATTCAAGTGCACAGTACACTTGAATATACTGTCTATATTCAAGTGCACAGTACACTTGAATATACTGTCTATATTCAAGTGTACAGTACACTTGTCAGATTTGATTGACTAAAAACCATTTATCTTTTTCCTTCCACATAAAATACATTAATATTTGTGGTTGTAACAGAACAAAATGTGAAAATGTGAATAATTCTTTATTGGAGTGTGCTTGTAACTTTTGTATGTCAAATATGCTATGTTTGCTACAGGAAAAAGATGCAGTCTATTCGCAGTATAAGGAGGCCTATGTTGAACTGAGTGATACAAGGGGTCGAAGCCAGTTGGAGCTGGGTTCCCTTAATGAGCATTTAAGACTGGCCAATGCTGCACTCCAGGAGGAAGGCAGACACACCTGACCAATAAGGTCAACACATAAACTTCACATCAAAGGATGAACAGCAGCCAGCCAATTAATAAATATCACGTCAAACCAATCTTATTGCATCACAACTGTTATGTACGAACCACTGACCGTTATGAAATAAAGAGAATGCGTTCCACGTGTGTGATCAACTTTGTTTATTTAGTGGACACACTTGTAAACATGCAAACAAGAGTGAAGGCAGAGATAATAGTTCTGATAGCTTCACAAGACAAGAGATTTCTCAAAATCAGGATCAATAGGTGCAGCGATATGAAGGAGATGGCTGGACGAAAAGGATGTTTGAAAGTGCTCTTTCCACGCTCATCTAGCCTGTGCTGCCTGGTATTCTTTCAGTACATATTGCAAAGCACCCTGTGGACAAAGGTTTTTACAATATCATTAATTAGCAAGAATGCTATAAATTGAAAACTTCAACAAATAAAAAGGAGATAAGAATTACATGCACAAAGTCTGTAATTCGTTAACATGCTTCTGAGACCAAATTTACACAGATAAGACATGAAAGATTTGAGCTATAATCTTTAGCCAGTGTTTAAGGTGTGGCTCTGGGACACATACCGTTTACCTCTTATGTGGCAGACAAAAGTCAGTCATCGTCGTCGTCATCCTCGGGGACAAAAATGTCATGCTCTTCCAGGAGAGCGGCAAAATTCTTGCTGATCAGAGTTCCAACATAAAGGAAAGGCACCACCACCACTGTCATGCGGATTAGGCCAAAGGGTATCTGCAAAGTTACAAAAGTGTGAACAGTGTAAGTCAAAGACTCTGACTGCTATTAAGCACTGTGCTCTAGACTGAGAGCTTCACCCTAGTAAAATGACAATGATTGTTTAAAATAGTCTTTAACAAATTTAGAGCTACATGGCTTAACTTTTATATTGTCTCACCTTTCAAAGGTTATGCACCTTTGAAAGGTGCATAACATTTGAACTGTTTGATTTTATGTCAAGTGTTTCTGGGTTTAGAACAGCAAACTAAAGACAAAGTAGTGAAACTGGTCTTCATCGCTTAATACTGCATCACTTTTTGGCCATCTTAATGTGAATTCACTGTAGATATTTCTGATTAAATCAAGCTTTAAATATAAAAGCCTGCAAAAACAATAGCCTTGTACATAGAAAGCGAGACTGATGTGGTTAGATGGATGAATTGATGAACACTGTAACAGGGAATACAGCCTGGAAATACAGATTTTATACACTATTTTCTTTTATTAGTTACAACCCAGACCAGGAAAACATAAAAAATCAAATTCCACACTTTTTCAGGCTTTGTAGGAACCCATTCTGAGTTTGAAGCTGAATTAAACATGTTTACCAATGGTGAAAATGTCAAACCAGATTACAGACTTAGTTTTGACAATAATCTGTTTTTTTCTCTGCTATGGTCTGCCAAACTGTCACCCATAAGGTTAAAAAAGTGGATACTTGCAGTGAGGAATTTAAATAGAATATGCCATCCCAGCTTTAGAAATTCGACAGTGATATTCTAATGTATTGTTAATTTTTGTTACCATTTCGAAATATTCTGGATGGATAAATCAAATAACATCTTATTTGTCCTTGAAACCTTAAATAAAACATAAAATTTAAAGAAGAACTACAAGATAAAAATTCTGTAAAATACTTCCTGTATATGTGTAAACACACGCTCACTGGCTAACTGAAGCTCCTTTGTAGATTTTCTGCTTTTCTATTGGCCGTTTCTGCTGTCAATACACCTTTAAGCCCGCCTACCCGGTGTCTTGTCGGTTTTCTCTACTTAGCGAAGATAAAAATACTCACTTTTTCAGGTTTTGGAAGGATTGCTCCAGAAGGTGTGGATACCACAGTTCTTCTTTGAGTCGTCTTGGAAATGGTGGATGTTTTCAAGCTGGGGTTACGGGTCATTATGCCCGTGTTCCTGCTGAAAAGACGGAGAGGAAGCAGCAGTAAGCTCGTCGCCATTTTTGTTCTTTACAGTGGGACGTTTGTGCTCGGACAGGGTTTGGTTGGGTGTGACTAGCAGTTTTGTGAAACACCACACCAACATACAAATATTAACAAATGTACCACAACTATTATTAAAAATATTAAAAACACATGGAAAATATGGACGTGTCTTGGGATTATGTGTATTAATTTAGAATCATGATGGTCAAAACTAATGGAAACCATTTACTTAATATTTCCTGCCAGCTGCAGTTTTGCTAAATTATGAAATGTTGAGTAGAAATATTTCCAAAAATTAATCTAATTTTTGCTTTCAAAAAATCACATCACATCTGGTAAACTAAATAACACAATTATTCACAACCCAAATGGATGTGAGTAATTAACTCTGAGAATGTATATTATAGGGAATAAAAAAAGAAATAAAAATACTTTTCCCCATACTAATTTGAACTTTACTTTAGTTCATACACATTGTGTTAAACGCTTCAACCTCAATTTACCAGTAGTAAAGTCTCATCACTTGACAAGTTAGTACAGGCACTAAAGCACCTATAGATTTACTTTCCTATCACATGAGTCATTGACATTAAATTTCCCTATAGATTATGCTTCAGGTGCCCCAAAAGAGGGGATCTTTGAAATTCTGCAATACTCAGATGTTAATCTAGATAAAAGGCATAATGGCAATGTGTATGCTGTCAATATTAGAGGAAATAAATAGGGTACTTAAAAATAGATCAGATGAATATATACATGTTTGTGTTGTTATCCTGTACATGTTGAATCAATTTTGCAGAAATGTTTATACTCGACCAGAGTGAGTCTAAAATCTCCTCCACTGTTATTCTTGTTTGGGAACAGCTGATGCACATATCCTGAAGTAAGTGAAAGATTGTAAACCTCAATATTTATGTTTATTCATATGTACAAGAATAAGGACTTCCTTCAGAGAGACAAATTTAACCCAAGGCTCATCTGTGATGCGGGATAAACGGTTTTACTTTCTAATAAAATATTTGATCTTACATTAGAAGTCTAAGCACAAATAACATCCAGCCATTTTCAAGTCCTGTTCTGTGTCACTTTTGCGATTTAAAGAAATAAGTGAATTTTTCAATGACATTTTGATTTCTTGACATGACTTTATGTTTTCACTAAACAAAGTTCCCACAAGTACAAATCCACCCTCTAATGCAAATTTTGGAAGCTGTATAGAAAGCTATTCTATTTACAGCATAAATATAATTATCAAAAATGTTATCCGTAAAAATTGTCTGCTAAATTTTATGCCGTGTATTCTATTAAAATAATAGTAACAGAGATTAAAATTCAATAATTTATCGAGCCTAGTTGACTGCAACACCTCATCGGAATCACGGAGCGCGCGCTTTCCGGTGGCGCGCACAAAGAGGAACTGAGAAGGCGGAAGAGAGAGGACGTTGAACAAACTTGACAACTTCTAGCTGCCTGGCTAGAAATACGTTTAGATACTATGTTAACAGAACAAGTTGGTTTTAATTTCCATACATATTTGGTTAGCTAATCAAACGCACTGACTGCATTCACTCAGCTCGCCACACGTTTCAACCCGACTAATGGACTCCAGCAGTTTTTAAACAGCCGCTGCACTTGCTCCTTTCAGCGGTCTCGAAGCCATCCACCTTTAGAAAGCCATATTCAGCTTCTGTAGAAGTACAGTGACATTCAGTAAACTAAAGAAGCTGTGACTTTTGGGCTTGAGCTTTTCTTGCTGGTGGGGGAAGTTAACCGTGTTATTGTGAAGAAAAAAGCCAGAGGAGAGGCCTGCAGCTGAAGAGACTGGCCCGCGAGAGGAGCACTGCTGGCGGGGACGGACCCACTCCAACAACGATAGGCCAACATGTCGGCCCAGGCGCAGATGCGAGCGATGCTGGACCAGCTCATGGGGACGGGCAGAGACGGTGAGCCGGACTTGTCTTGTTTCAGTCTTGATTAATAGCCTGACAGCGCTCGATGACTTGTGTTAGCATTAGCTGCAAGGCTAAGCTGTCAGTGAGGCGTGCTACTCACAGCCTGGCTAACATGAGGGCAGCTAACAGCTTAGCAACTTGTTGTAGACAACATTACATAGCCACTTGAAATCTTATTTAGAGTTTAACGACAAAGTGCATTTGAATTAAGCCGTTTTCTATGTAGCTATTACAACTAGTTGTTTTAAGTTAATTAAGTCCCTGTGTTTGTAACTTTGTTCGCCCTGTTAAGAAATACTCAGCTAGAATGAAATGACTGACTGAAATCTAAACTTCAGTTTAGATTTTCTTTTATAGAATCACACTTGTTTTAAGGGAGCAGAAATATTTTATAAAATGTATTAAAATAAAGCTACAAATCTCACACCTGCTGCCTTGCTTTTTGTCTGTTTCAGGAGACACCATGAGGCAGAGAATTAAATTTACAGACGATCGAGTCTGTAAGAGCCACCTCTTAGATTCATGTCCTCATGACATTCTGTCAGGCACCGTAAGTATGATTAATCCAAGTAAACTTACTGGACAATAAAAAATAAGTATTTACATCAGGATTTGATTAGGCTTGAGCAGAGTGATTGCATTTATAAACAATATGTGGGCTGGAACCTGTGATTTAGGTTGTTCCTCATGGTGCATTTTAGATCTTATGATTACTACATACACACCTTCTATGTAAAGACTGTGGTAAAACAAGTCCAGACTAACAATTATGTATAATATTTCTGTTATTTATATAATATTTATATTATTTGTATCTGTTAATATTCATATTAACAAGGAAGTGATGTAGAAAGTGTATTATTGCATTTATTTTCTTTATTGTTTTAGAGAATGGACCTGGGAGAATGTGCCAAAGTCCATGATTTGGCTCTGCGAGCAGATTACGAGATCGCTTCCAAGGAGAATGAGTATTTCTTTGAGCTTGATGTAAGTCACCTAACTGCTCAAGCTCAAGTCTGACATTTTGAATAAAAGAAACATAATCTTTGTCCCAGCCGAATCAGTCATCGCTTATAAGATTCTAAAACAAAGCAACCGACTTTTTGTCGTTGTTGTTGTTGTTGTTTCTCCAAATATACAGTACAGACCAAAAGTTTGGACACACCTTTTAATTCAATGAGTTTCCTTTATTTTCATGACTATTGACATTGTAGATTCACACTGAAGGCATCAAAACTATGAATAACACATGTGGAAATATGCACTAAACAAAAAAGTGTAAAACAACTGAAAATACCCCTTATATTCTAGTTTCTTCAAAGTAGCAACCTTTTGCTGTGATTACTGCTTTGCATACACTCTGCATTTTCTTGATGAGCTTCAAGAGGTAGTCACCTGAAATGGTTTTCACTTCATAGGTGTGCCCTGTCAGGTTAATAAGTGGGATTTCTTGCCTTATAAATAGTGATGAAAATAAAGAAAACCCATTGAATTAGCGGGTGTGTCCAAACTTTTGGTCTGTACTGTATGTTAAGTAATTTTAAACATTTTCTTTTGCTTAACATATCTTCCATGTTTTATTTATCTACCTGAATCAGGCTCATAATATGTGCATAGCTCAAAAGCATTATATGTCTGCATCTTAGGGGTTTAGGTTGTTTATATAATTAAACTCTTTCTTTTAATATTGTCAAAATTCACAATTTATAAGTGCTAAAACCCAGAAGTGTGCTCTGCGCTTTGATTTGGCTCCTTCTCTTGTGGGATTGTTTGCTGAATAACTACAGAGGGAGATGCAATTACTATTAACAAGTAAACACTTCCATAAACTTAATATATCATTGCTTTGCCACTTTTCAAAGTGGCATACAACCTATAGTAGTCCAGCAAATAATCCTGTCCACACTTATTACATACAAACACTACCAGTATTGGGATAAATGATTCTACTTTCTAATAAATCATTTTATGTCATTTTAGAAGTCTAAGAAATACTGCTACTGAACTGTCGAATATGTTGTTCCAGGCTGCAGAACACCTTCAGTCTTTCATTGCTGACTGTGATCGTAGAACAGAGTTGGCCAAGAAGAGACTAGCCGAGACTCAGGATGAGATCAGCGCCGAAGTGGCGGCAAAGGTGATGAGCGCTCTGTTTGGTTTAAGCGTTGTACTCCCAAGAAAAGCAACAAACTTTTTTTCCGTCTATCTTTTTCTCTTTGTCTTCCCTGCCACGAAAGGCCGAGCGTGTCCACGAGTTAAACGAAGAGATTGGGAAGCTTCTGGCTAAAGCGGAGCAGCTGGGGGGCGAAGGGAATGTAGATGAAGCCCAGCAGGTGCTGGAGAAGGTGGAGAAAACCCGGGCCTTGAAGAAAGAAGCAGAGGTCAGAAATGTTGCCTTTCCGTTGCTTTGTTTGGCTCTCCAGGTTTTAGGTGAGCCTGCATTATGAGCACGACCTTAATTCAAACGTTTAAGTTGTAGTTAAATGATATTCAGAATGCCAAAATAAATGTTTGGAGTAACGTTCTCTTCTTTCCTAACCCCAATTTTGCTTATTTGTTTTAAAAAGGATGTTTACAGAAACTCAATGCCAGCTTCCAGCTTTCAACAGCAGAAACTTCGGGTGTGTGAGGTGTGTTCAGCCTACTTGGGTCTCCACGATAATGACCGCCGTTTGGCAGACCACTTTGGGGGAAAACTTCACCTCGGTTTCATCGAAATCCGTGAGAAGCTGGAAAAGCTGAGGGTAAGTTTGCTTGTAGTCATGGATCCAGTATATTTACATTTTAACTTCTGATCTTTTAACTCCTCTTTCCATATTCAGAAAGCCGTCGTAGAAAAACAAGAGAAATTGCGCATGAGAAGACGTGAGGATCGTGAAAAAGAGGAGGAAAGAGAGCGACAGTGGGAGCTGGAGCGGGAAAGAGAGAGGGAGCAACAACGAGAGTGGGAGAGAGAACGAGAAAGGGAGCGGAGAAGGTAAGAAATTCAGCCGCACAATGAAAAAGTTTGCATTTATTCACAGACGTCATATGTATCTTTATGTGTCATTTTCTCAGGTCTAGATCCAGAAGTGGAGATCGATACAGGTATTCCTTCGCTGCCTTGAGTCACATAGCATTTCTGTTTTGTTTGTTTTTTTAAAGATTTGAATTCTTTATAGAGAAATGGTGAGAAGATATAAAATGTGATGTTGCAGTTGTTAAAGAGAATTTATATTTACACGTTGTATTTGTCACCCTCATCAAACTGAAAATTACCCTGAAAATGGTGTTTCTTATACAGTCTTGCAATCTGCATTACAAACTGTTTGCACCATATGCCGTGTTTACTATTACTATCATGTTTTATTTAATGATTCAATTATTGAAAAATTGCTTAAACAGGGATGGAGGCAGTTCATCGTCGCATCGTGCGAGACGGCACCGCTCCTCTCATTCCAGAGAAGACGGACCTGACCGGGATCGTGAGCGAGAGAGGAAGCATCGACACAAAGACAGACACCGCTCACGCTCCCACTCTCACAGGCACAAAAAGAAGAGGTGTATATATTATTTATCACTTCAGTTAATTCGTATTTGAACAGAAATTAACATTTAAGCATATGTTCTCAAGTGAATCAGTAAAGTGGAGTGACTTTGAACAGTGAAAATCTACCAACTTTTGAAATCTGTCCTAAGATATTACTTCCTAATTCTTAGGAACACATAAAGAAGTATTCATGCTCCAGATTTTTTTTTCTTTGTCATATTGCATATTGTCATATGTGATAGGTCAACACAAAATGGTGCATAATTGGGAAGTAGAATTAAAATGGACACCACTATGTTTTAAAATATGGCAGTGAATGCATCATGTTGCTGGGATGACTTCTTTAGCAGTGACAGCAAAGATGAATGAAGCTGTATACATAGCTGTTGTTAAAGCATGCCTTCAAAGGTCAGTCCTCAAGGGCCAGTTTTTTTCCATGTTTTAGATGGTCCTCTGGTCCAACACACTTGATTCAAAGGAACAGAATAATTACAAGTTCCCTGGGGAGCTAGATGACATGAATTATTTGAATCAGATATTTTGGAAACAAAAATGAATCTAAAACCGGCCATTTGATCTGTTCTAGTAAGACAGCAGCACCAAACATACAACCAGAGCTAAATGAGAGTGGTTCAGATCAAAACATAATCTTTTGTCAAAACGGCCCAGTGAAAGTTCAGAACTCAACGTGGTAATTCTTGAAATTTACAGTTCGCAAACCCTTCATCTGGTTGAGCTTAAACTTCTATACAAAGATGAAGTAACACAAAAGACTTGCAGCTATTAAAGATGTGAAAGGTGGTTGTGCAAAGTTGAATACCATCAATAGAGGTCAGATTTTTACTTTAAAAAAAAGGGAAGCCATTCATCCTTTTCCTTCAACTTCAGAATTGAAGGAAAATTCCCAATAAAACACACTGATGTGCTTTCTGTTGCAAAGGATGGCTTTCATTCTCTTTCCTTTTTCTTTTTTCCTTCAGATCCTCTAGAGACAGATCATCCCACACACGTGACAGAGAGCCATCCCCGTCACAGGAGAGGTGGCGGGAGCGTGCAGCGGAGGGATGGCGAAATGACAGAGTGGAGGGGGCAGACTTGGAGGACAGGGAGCGCTCTGCTTCTCCTAACGTGGCCAGAGGAAAGGAAAGGGAGAGATCCATGTCGTTTGAGCGAGACCGGCGCTCCAGCTCTGAGGAACGGGAGTCTGGCGAGATCTGAACAGTTACCCTGCTTGTTTGGATGTTAAGTACAAAAGAGGAAGGGGAAATGAGCTTGTTGGTGTCGGTGCATTTGATTTGACTATGCATGTTCAAAATGGAACATGGGTTTGTGGATGGTGGGGATCAAAGAAACATGCAAACCGACTTTTAAGAGACTATAGAAGGCGGGATTTGTAAGAAGGCTGTACAGTCATAATTTTTTGTCATCTTGCTGGCCTGACAGTTATTCGCACAGTTACAAGGGGAGAGAGGCTTGGCTTTATTTCTGTTTTACTGAAGTGCTGTTCTTTTCCTTTTTTACAGACTAGTTAGACCGTTAATGTTTCATACACATTAATGATATAGATGGGCTGTGGATGACAAAATTCTTCTAACAATGTTTTATTTGTTGCCTTGCAGACAATAGTCTCCCCATTCACAACCTTTAAGAGGCGCCATCCAACGTGCTCCCCTTGAAAACAGCCTCTGTTGTTGTCCTTAATGAAATCATCTAAATATTTTCATCTGTTCAATTTACAGAATAATGATTGGTGCATATTTTCACACTGTTGCTGTAATGTAGGATGGATTTACTGGAAGAGTTTGTGGGAGGGGTCCACATTACCATACCACCACCACAAGTGAATAAAATGTTCTTCTTTTGTTCAAATACTCGTGGTATGTTTTTTTTCTTTTACTTATCACAATTCGAATATGTTTTATGACACCATTACCCATTGAGTAGCAAGGCTGTACATTTTACATTTACATCTAGTTGTTGCAGCTGACAAAGTTCGAGGTTTGTTTTAAAATTTAACAAAGCCTTTTGCAATGCAGACTGCATTTTTTCCAGCAGTAACACAGACTGATCATCTCCATACCACTATGCCAAAAAGATGTAGTATTTTGCTCCAAAGTAGCCCATGACGAAGTTAGTGGATATACCTCAGAGTACACAAATATACTTTAAAGAAATCTGGTGTCTAATAAAAATGCTTTCTTTTTATTTGTATTATGTATTACTTTTCCAAGAAAAGGGTTGTGTGGGGTTTTGCTGTAAACTACAATTGGTAATGACCTTAAATTTATCACTAGTTTGTTGCCTTTTGTATTCAAATAGTTCCTGATGGTATTCTAATTTGAGATCCACCTCGGCGTGCAATGGAACACATATTTCTTACATGACCCTTAAAATGAAAAATATGTCTCTTTGAAAGTCCAGGCAAGTACAACCTTTGTCAGTACTAGGGTTTAAATGTTTCATTTTGATGTGTTAAATTATCTGATCTTTACCAGATTCCAAATGCTTTTAAATGTAACTGGAAGAGTGTCAAACTATGCACAACAGATTCTACAGTATTACTAATTACATGATTAATAAAAAAAAAATGAAGTATTGCCTAAGAAACATGCATACTTAAAGCTTTTACATTCATTTGTATGATGTTTAATAGAATGTTAATGGAAATGTTGCCTTATATTTGAAGCCATTGTTATAATTTGTATTTTGTATGTATTGTAGCTTGTAAAGTCTTATGAAAAGCATCCTAAATTTGACTACAAGCCCAAGCAAAAAAACAAGACAAAAAACAAATACCGGACAACTTCTCTGTAAAGATGTTTGCCAGACAATTGTTTAATTTTGTTTAAATAAAAATAATCATATCAATTTTACTTAACCTGATATTTACTAGTTTAACAAAACACATTTTTTGCAGTATTTGTTCATTTATTTTCCCATAAACTAAACGGGATCACTCCTGCCAGGAGATCGAAACGGATGACTTGCAGGTCATGATTGGCACCGCTAGATGGCGCACAGTGACTACGATTCAGACGTAATGACGTCAAATACACGTTCGAAAAAGAAGCGCGAGCAAAAGAAATGAGCCGAGACGTACACGAGATTGTTTTGCTAAATATCCTGAGTTGATTCTGGTTATATTATTTGTCTCTGTTAAAATGTCTCTGTTAAAACCGTTCAGTAAACTTCCTGATCTGAATACGGCCAACATCCTGGTGAGCTTGTTTTTTTTTTGTATGTATGTAGCGCCGTAAAGCAGGACTGTGTGGACGTTAATCTATTTAACTTGTTCTAAGTTTTGACATATTCTGGTACTTTCACAAACTCAACCCATATTTGGGTTTATACACAGCTCAGTCTGATAAAATTATTGTTCCCAGTATAAATATAATCGCTTCATAATGCCGATTCTTTGTTTTACCTACTAGTATCCAACTTGTTTTGACTAGTTGAATTAAACCTAATCAAAAAGCTTGGAATATTGCTAGTTTATAGGTAACACCTGAAAAACTGTGGTGGGGAAGCAGGAATCAAACCACAATTTTTCTGATTGACCGACTCCTTTACCTCAAATTTAAAAAAGTAATATACATAACTAAATAAATCACTCTTTTGTATGAAGGGCATATCTGCTGTGCTCAAGGAAACAAATCAAAAATTGAACATACATTCACTCGAAGCAGTTAATTTTGAGGCGTTTTGACCTCTCAAATGGTTTGATTCTCAATAATGAATTTAGTAACCAGCCAGTTTTAATGTTGACTCAAAGTGATTTCCCCGCAGCTGGTGGAGAATGAGGAGCAGTTTCAGCAGAACTTGGCAGATACCCTGGTGGAGGAGACGGCTGTAACCGTGAATGTGTGAGTGACCCTCTATTCACCCTGCTAACGCTGCAGGTCAGCTGTCTGATACGGGCTAGTTTAGGAAGTGTAGCATTGTTGTGTTCATGTCAGTTGTATTGCAAAGTATTCCTGTTGCTCTTACAGCCAGTTTAAAATCAGCTACTATGATCTTCTTCAACGTCTCTGTGACTGATTACATGCCCCCCTCACTGCAGGAGACTAGCCAAGAGTCTCCCACTTCCCATGGAGAACGATGAGAGTCGACCGAGGATCGACCTGGTGGTGTTCATCATTAATCTGACCTCGGACAAGAGGTAATGTTTAATCTCAGTCACTTGACAAAACAGGTAATCCATTCAAATCCAGCGGTTTTGTTTTCTGTTATTCTAAGTTTATTCACTTAGCATTGATTTGACCTCTGTCTGAAGGGTCTTGGCATGAAAAACGGATCCAAATTGTATGATTATAGAGAAATATAGAGTCAAATCCATATTTTATCATTTGTTCATAACTTCCTGGAAGCCAAATTCATATGAAATCAGAAAACGTTCTCCTGTTGGGCAGAAAAGATGACTTCCGTATTTAATTGTATAAATAGAGACTCCTTGCAGTATTTCATATTACTTTGTACTAGAGTAAATGCTCAAACAAATAATCCTGTTCTGTGTTTCGTTATTGTTTTGTCATAGTTTTGAGTCAGCAAAAGCTTCTCTGAAATATTTAGATCCTGGATATTTCCTTGGGAAAGTCTGCTTCGTGGCTACTAATGGTATGACAAATCCTCTCTTGAGTCACACAAGTGTACCACAAGCTAGGAAGAGTACTAATAAACCACTGTACCATAGCTTTCAACATAGAGGCTTTTGAAAAAATGAAAAAATAAACACCTTTTCTCTGTGAGTGGTTGATCTTTTTACTATTGTCCGCCCAGCTCGCCATGCCTCAGTCCGCACAGGGTGCCTGGATGCTCTCAGACAGCTTGCCGTCTTGCTCCACTGCCCTCTGTTGTTTGCTGAGGATCAGGTTTGTGCCACAATTACTGAGCATATTTTCATTCTAAAGTTTAATCTACTAGCCAGAAAAAAGATTAGGACATTAAAATGAAAGAACAAAAGAAATATTTAATAATAACATGATGTGGAGGTCATAATGGCTTTCTTTTTTTTAAATCGTGCTTTAATAATAATGACGGCGATGAGAGTTTAGTGCCTGTTTGGAGGAGTCATGCCAGTTTTATATCGGGTTTGTTCTCAACCACATTGAGCCCAAAGAATAAAATATGGCATATTCATAAGAGATATTAAAACTGTGCTGCCTTTCACTGTAAGGCATTAACTTTTCATAGTGTTTGTTTATTATTGTTTTTCTGCTTTTTATTAGATTTTTAAAAATGACAATCATATCACTGAATCTCTGTAAAAAGCCAACCTTTCATTTGAGCTCAATTATTGAGAAAGAAAAAAAAAAAATGCAATCTTTTAAGACAGATTAAAAAACATGTTCCAGTTGTTCCCCCTGCTGTGATTTCCTTCAGAATTCCTATGCAGTCTTGAAAAGTCGGGAATTTGCTTTCATCATATTCCAGTTCTGGATCAGTTTGGGGAAAACAAGTACAGGTTATATTGCTTTTAGAGATACATTTCTCTCATTCTTCCAATAAAAGTTTAATAATTCATATTAAATGCAGTGAGCTTACATTCTTTTACAAATCAAGATGTTACCAACAGATCACCCAGAATCCCCTCTCAGATCGCCCTACAGGTTTTACATAGTGTTCATGACATCCATAGAGAAAGACTGATTTTTTTTTTCTTTTTTTGGAACCATTTCTGTGTTGATTTCACTATATTACTGCAATAAACGATAAATTAAGGGCTTTATCTCATCTACAACATATTTATGTTTTCCCAGTTAGTTATATGTCATTCAGTTCTTCATTTTTCTTCCTCCACAGTCTCCTGAAGGAGCAACGAGTTCAGCGCGAAGACTGCTCACTATCCTCAAAGTGGCGTCTGGTCTCGTTCCGAACACTACCGCTCTGTACCTGTCCAGTCTGACCAGGTGCACCATGCCGCCGGACATCGACCAGCCAAGTTTCGATTAGCTCCCCTCTGTCATTTCATTGAAGTAAAATCTTTCCTGCTGTCTTTGTTTGTATTTCTTTGTAATGCTTTATTTCATTTGTTTCATCTGTGTGTCTGTTGATGTATTGAGTTTTAAAGATGGTATGCCATAGTTTTTTGTTTTTTTTTCAATATGCTGTACATAGTGCTGTGTGTTTAACCTAAATATGTGCTTTAATACAAATCTTCTGTTAATATAAGGAAATGTATGTAATTAGGATTTATAACTTTGAATTCTGTTCGTCAAATAAAAATCTAATCTTAGCTCAAGTCTTGTGTCGTCTTAAGTAGACACAAGCTCATTTCTGTGATATCAAAGGAAGTCAGTTTGGGGAAAAGGTGTGTCACCCAGAGCGTGTCCAGAGACCCCGTCCCTAGAGTCACGTCTGCATGCAAACATTAACACGCACGCTATTAATAGTTATCATTTTGGCAATTTTCCACCGTACAGGATGTTAAACACATGACCTCCAACTGAAGACTACAATGAGTTAGTGAGACAAAGGAATTTCTGCGAAAACAATGATAGCTTTGTGTCTTCTTGCGTCTCAAAGCTGTTTTCTCTCCATGCTGTGCAGAAGGAAGACCTATTTAGACACATCCCAGGAATGATCTGAGCACGAAATGTCCATCTGCACATTGTCTGCACTTTACCCTGTCAGCTCTGTAGCACAAAGATCAGCTGATGACCTTTTGAGTCTGTGTATGACTTCATCTCTGGCAAGAAATCTGGAATAACACTCAAGAGGATGTTCATTCAGCTGTTTCAGAAAGAAGCTCTGAAATAAGAGTTCACAAAATACAAATACAAGCTAAAGGTGAAGTCAAAGCTGTTGTCACTTTTCTTATTAAAGCTGATTTGTTGGAGAATGTTACACAGATCTAAGCATAAGGAAATGATGCAGATTTCGTGGAACATCAACTGTCACGTCTTTAGGGTGTGTTTGCTGTTTTAGATACGATCACGATTTGGAAAGTGTGTTTTAAGTTCAGGGATTTGAAATTGACCATTTTTAATTGCACTAAGACAGCACTTCTGCTGTGACGTCACTGTCATTTTATTTCTGTTATATGCTTTGATTCTGTTCATCTGTAGATGGTAGACAAGAGAATAATTCTTAGACTGTATTGCATGAACAAACCTGTAGTACTTTGGATAAATGGAAGACAGTACACACATCCTCCATCACATTAGTGCCAGTTCAGTGCTGTCTAATTTAATTTCTCCTGTAGGTCCTTAACATATTCTGCTTTCTATGGCTGTTTTTCTTCTGACCAGGTTTTTGATGAAAGAAAACGCTGACATGATTTTCTTACTTGTCTTTTTGGCTCATTGTTCCTCTTTCTTCACACCACAGTGTATTTTTTAATGGTTAGTTTCTTTTGTATTTTTCATATAGATAAGATAGATTTTGGTTTTAACTCGTTTTAGGTTTTAACATAATTTTTGGTGAACATTTGCTTAGAGTGGACTAAGCATTCTGAGCAGAAAACAGTAAAACTTTTGAAAGACCTGACAGTTAAACCATGGACAGTTCAGGTCATGGTCCAGTCATTAAATTCCTAATTTATTTTGCAGGTAAATCATCTGCTAAATTTAATGCTGATCTGTCCGTCACCTATCCAAAAAGATACAGTAAATATCTGCTGTATTGGAAAACGTAAATCTCTTGCTTAGTTTTGGGAAACAAGTGTGCGTGCTGATGATGATTGATCCTTGCTGGTATCATTTTCTGCTTTTTTCTGAAACAAAAGTGTAAAATACAGAGTTTTTAATACAGTAAGCTTAATGAAAAGTATGTGCAAGATCTGCTTAATTATTTTCAAAAGGTACTTGTCGTCTGACAAAAAAACCTCATCAAGCATTTTCTAATATATTGAATATGACTTTACTGTTAGCATCGGAAAGAAAAGTCAGAAACAGACTTTTGTATTCTTTTTCCTGTGTGTCTTTCCACCTCACATTTTCCATGATTTGTGGCTTAAGCTTTTCTTTTCCACATATTTCCTTGTCGTACTAAAGGAAAGTTAAAAACCCTTCATGAGCAGCCTGGCCTTGCATAAAAACCGTGTCTTCTAAAACTCCGCTTTTTATTGGTCTTGTGTTATTCTAATTTTGAGTAGATAATGATTTTATGTTTTTACTATCTGTAAGCCATGAACATCAATATAAAAAATTAGGAACTTTAAATATATCACTGATATGATATGTATTTCTCACTTTGTGAACTGAATTGCTGAAATTATTCAACTTTCCTACGCTATTCTTATTCTGTGAGATGGTCACGAGGAGAGACATGGAGCTGGCAAACGCTTTTGTTCATAGCACAGTGAAGATGGGTTTGTGGGATGTGCAGTTATTTTTAAAAAGTTCTTTGCATTGAGTTCATATGCATTTGATCACTCTCCACTGTGAACTAAAATCACTGCCAACTGTAAAAGAAAAGATATACTAGAAATCTTGCAAAGTATACAATTTGTTTCTCTGCCAAAACGTTGGGCCGTGGCCGTGTGAATGTCCACAGAGTCCAAATTAACTTGAGTACGCAGATGGAGCCATCAAGTCATTTTGAGATATCAGACAATTTCCTGTCTCTGCTTTTGTTGTTGTTTGATATGACCAAGACTGTTTATTGCTGTTGAATATTTTTGTAGGCATTTCATTATACGCACTACTGTTTTACAGAGTGGGCTTTGTTGAACGTAATATTTGTCCATAATATTATCAAAACCCAAGGAAAAATTGAGTAAAATTGTAGTGTCTAGGGTTAGGGTTAGGGCAAGTATGACTGAGATCCATTGACACAGACTCTGTGATGTGATTGCAGCATAAAGTTCATCTACTAAATAATAATTTGAAGGGGGTGAATATTTATGCAGTCGTTTATTTTACACCTCGTTTTTATTTAATTGTCTTTTTTTTTTAAGAAATTAGTTTTTACTCTGACATTGAAGTTTTTTGTAAATCGATTTGTCCAAAAAAAAAAAAAAATGTTGTTGATCTTGATTGATTTGTAAAAGCAATAAAAAGTGTAGAACATCCAAGGGGGTGCATGTGGCGTTAACCATTAAATTTTTTTTTATCAGAACATTAAACTTAGAAACTTAGACATTAGGAGTTTTAGACAGGCATTTCTAACAAAGAGAGGTATTACTTTGCAAAATTGTATAGCAGGATTTCAGATATACAGCTTCAACCTTCTCTTTAGCCTCCCAGACTCCCACCAAGCTCTCAGATGAATAAAGAAAATCTTCTAATCAGCAGTTACAGTGATTGCAATAATTTCCTGGAATGCTGATTTCTTTAAGTGCATGTGTTAACTCAGAAAAAAAAAAAAAAGCTCTACCATGCAGACCAACTCTGAAAAAAAAAACGCAACTAAGAAAATCTTGGGACACATTTCTCAAGCATACACCTGATTGCCTCTCATTCACAAAGCGTATCGTGTAATGCGGGTTTACTGATCCGCTGAAAAGCTTTGACCTCAGCTGAGCTGTCAGCTGTTTGAACTTCAGAGGACAAGGTTGAGGAGAAGTGGAGGCAGAGGTGTGTCTCTCTAAAGGGATTGTGCTTTGTGTCACGTCTACAATGTGTGCACAAACACACACACGCACATTCACACACGCACTATTAAGAGGTTATCATCAAGGCAATTATCCGTCAGACAAGTTAACCAAACAGTGTTTTGGCACCAAGTAAGGATCGGGAAGGACAACAGGATGTCAGTGGGATGCAGGAATGTCCATGATAGCGCTGATAGCCTCGAATCTCTTGGCTCTTTCACGCACGTCTTTGCTAAAACGGACAGAAGCACTTGACCATTCAAGCTGAAAGAGAAGGCCATGACTTTCCACTCATGGAGACTCACACCGCTGAGACTCTGTTGAAATGTGATAAAGGTATTTTAGTTAAAGAGGTCCGAGGACGAAACAAGAGAAACTAGGTTTCAGTACCTCTGTGTTTGAATAGTTTTGTATCTGACAGCATGACACGCTACTATCAGTTTTAATTTAAGTAAAACTAGTCAATTTCTCAGACGCTGCATGTTTTTATGCTAACACTATATTCAGATTTTGAGTTATAACAATTCTCGTCTTTTTTTTTCTAAAAAAACATGCAGAGAATGTTACATTTAAAATATCTTTAAATGTAACGATGTTACATTTAAAGATATTCTTAAAACTTTTATGAAGTTAGTTTGCAGAAAGGTGAAGAACTCCTCAGGCTACCATAACTTTTAGCTTATATTAGCAATTCAATACAACATAAATGGAGAAAACGTATTAGAAGATTTTCTTGGATGTAGTATACCTATAATTATAGCTAATAAATATATTAATTTTCACAAGAAATATTTGTTGTGATTAACAGAAATGTGTCTCACAGTTTTCTTAAAATGTTAAAGTAATGTTAGCAGAATTTGATGCTTGCATCACCTCAACAATTGTTTCTGATTCTGGTGGGATAAATAACAACTAGGAGTTCTGAGAAGCGCACCACCTCTTCTGGGAAACTTACAATTAAGTTAACTTACAATAAGGTATTACTTATTAGGCAAACTGATGTAACATGTAGTTAGAATATATGCTGTGTGTCTGAGAATGCAAGCATAAGCATGACAACAGTCTTCTATGACATTTAATATAAGCTAATTTAGTGTTTTATTCTTTGCGTATGAGCATCTTTTGTGTGAGCTGTTTTAAATATCTAAAATCAGCCAAAACACTTAACCTAGGTGTTAGCTTTTCAACACTGTCGAGTTTGTCCCTTTTCCACAAGATTTTAAGATGCTAATCTTACAGTTAACTCCACATAGTGTTTTCATATAGCATAGATCCAGATTATCAAAGCTAACCGCTAGTCTAATGGGGCCAAAACCAAAGCAGATATCTTCAATCCTTAAGCAACTCCATACTCAACAATGCAACAGAGGCCCAAGTGAACACATTTTTATGAACTTTCAAACCATTGTCACATCTGGTGTTTACAAAGTAGCCAATTCATCATTTACAGAAAGAAATGAAGACTGGAGATCAGCACCCTTAATGATCATCAAGAATCAAACACATACTGACCACAATCAGCAAAACTATTTAATTGGTCTGTAATTCTATGAAATAGCTTTCATTTCAACTACTATTATTTTTGAGTTTTACCTTGCTTTACTTTTCTATCATAGTTATTTTGTGTCAAAATGCTTTACCTGTTCTGTTTTCAACAGTGTTTCACACAGGAAGATTGTTACTAGAGCTCCCCTTTCAGGGTAAACAATACAAACACACAGAAAGATCACCAAAAGAAGTGAGCAGTAAGAAGAAGCAGGACATTCTTTATTGGTAACATTAGATTTACAGTACATTAAAACCGTTTTCAAGAATTTAGATGTGCATTAAGCGAACAAGCAATTAGTTACAATGAAAGCAAGTCTCTTGAGCTTATTACGATTTTTTTTAAGGATAAGGTTAGTATAATTAATCAGCAGTCTTATTACTCATTGAATGTCAAGATGTGAAAGTGTTTGCAAGTGGAAGATTTTCTGATTGCTGAAATCCAAGACAGTTTTGTGTGATCACATTGTTCAACCAGAAAAGCCCAGCTCTTTGTAGGTGGTGTCGATGTCAGCGATGACAACCGCCATCACGTTCCTCAGGGCCTGCTGGCCGGCAGCGTCCAAGCCGGCCTTCTCCCCCATGATTTTAGCGATCACCTCAGTAATCAGCTGAACGGAAGGAAACATCGAGAAAGTCAGGGAAACTACTTCAAGAGAAGCATTGCTATGAAAGCAGCATCCTCACCCTGAAGTTATTGATTGGGATCTTATGCTTGGTGGCGTGAGTGTTGGCCAGGGGTTTGAGGATGGCGGCGTGGTTGCCTTTGGCCTTTAGGAGCTCACCGAGCTTCTTCAGCACAGTGGCGCCGTGGGCAGAAACAGCTGCGTTGCTGGCCAGGTCTCCCTTGGCAATGCCAGCAAACTTCGGGAACAGCTTCTGGGTTTCTGGGTGCTCATGGAATAAGCTGCGGGGAAAGGAAAGAAGAATCAAAGAATGATGGATTATTGCACCAAAAACGTAGTGACAAACTATTTAGGTAAACAACTTAGATTTTCATGAGAAGGGATAGGCTGGTTACCGGTATCTTCAGCACTGTTTTAAAAACTTAGGAATTCAAATCTGCATACATTTTTTTAATCCCAGAAATTCCTCTTAATGAGGCACTAGGGGAAGTATCTGAGCAACTGGAGTTTTCTCAGACTGTCTGGAACTTTGGGTAACTCGGTGCTGCACACTGCTGGCCAGCTTACTGAAATTGGATATCTAATATTTCAACATGCATAAATGTTAGGTATCCAATCCAACAGCATGACTGTTAGGCATGAATGAAAGCCTGACCAGCTAACATCAGCTTGTTTGACAGAACAGAATACAAAATAATACTCTGAAATAACCACTAAAAACCAATAATAAATTTGATGTCTGATTTGTATTTTTATAAATCATGACAATAAATAACCATCAACTCCTGTCTTCATTCACAGTAGAGGACGTGTTGTTATTGAAACACCAATTATTGCTGTGAAAACAATCTGTCACGCAAGGATGGAAACAGTCTTATCATTCCAGAACCACTGACCGGGTCAGAACCAGATTCCCATGGGTGTTGTAATCCGCTTCCACCGGACCCCAGTGCTTCAGAACCATATCAAAGTCCGCCATGATCAGGGAAGACAAAAGTCTGACAAGAAACAGACGTATAAAATAGTTTATAAAACACACTTAGTTAGGGATTAAGGCTCTTCTTTCCAAAAAGGAGAGGTGGCAGAAAAAAATCCAGTTTTAGGAGGGTTGTAAAAGCTCCACAAACAGTGTTATCTTGTTGTGTGGCATTGCATTTCTCCTGTTTGGTTTGGTGGCCTCGGGCCAAACCCCACTCAGTTCAAGGGCATCTCATTGCCAGAAAGAGTTGAATCTATTACCTCATTTGTCCTTAGTGACTGTGTAATATAGCCTCAGTGCTGTTTTGTATAGTTTAAATTGATATTAGATACACAGTAGATGCATCTAATATCATCAAAGATTATTATAGCTGTAAAATTAAAATACATGCATGCATTTCTCTTTTAACTATTGATATTTTTCTCTTTAAAGGCAATAGTTCTCCAAGATTTGCTTGTGCTCGTCAACTCTTTGTGAAAAATGATCTAAAGATATCTTTTTGTGGAAGAATTTCTATGCATTTTGAACATATCTGTTATAAACCAGGACCAATTATCTCAGTTAAATATTTGAACGGTTTTTGCAAAGAAATTGTTCCTCAGTCTATTGATTTAGATTTAAATTACATTAAACCTTTGACATTAATTTAAATGTTCCAGTTTTTGCCAGAGATTCTGATGCAAAATCAATAGTAAAGGTATTTACTGACCTGTAAGCTCAAAAATGATCCTGTGTGGTTATTCAAGTTTCTCCTTGGCCTGACTCCCCCCCTCTCAAACTGTCCTTTTATACTCCCTCCCTCTGTCCTGCCACCCAATTTTTTTCCAGCACTCCTCTCAGTCTACTGCTCTTCCTGCACGTCTCTTAAAAACACTCTCACCACCACCAACCTCTGATGCCCAACAAACATCAGCTTAGCCACCTTTCAATGCAAACTCTTTTACTGTAGCTCTACTTGGAAGTTTAGTGTCGTCGTCCTCAATCTCAAGTCTTTTACAGCCTCCATAGTGTTTTCTTGTTGGAGGCTCTATCCATTTTCTCAGAAACTCTGACCAGCTTCTTGTCCTTGCTGAAGAAAACAACTCCAGACCATGATGCTGCCACCACTATGTTTTACCAAAGGTTTTCTGTCAAACATATTGTTTTACAAGAAGACCAAAGTTCGGTTTGGACGTTTCAGGCCAGAGCACCCTCTTCCACATGTCTGTTGCGTCTTCTAAATGGCATGTTCTAAAATTTTAACAGAAATGTCATCTACATAGGGAAATAAAGAAAACAACAAAAGTATGGGAGACAGAAACGCTTTTTACAGAGTGAAATGTGAACAAACATGCACACAAAAAGAAGAAAATTGGTTACTATATAGCTAAAAGCAAGCTTTTCTAATTCTTTCAGTATATTTTCTATGATCAAAGTTAGGGACCAGATCCCAACACAACAATTTAGGAATAAATGCATGTGATTGTATAAAGTTACATGTGTAAAAATTCATAGACAACATCTTTCCCAGATTAATTCTTCAACATAGTAAAAGCCACAACTCACATGACTGTTAAAGAACAGTCATGTTCTTTAATTAAATCAAACCAACAGCTATGCTGTTATTTTTTAATTTTAGCTAGTAATAGCCTCCACTTGAGGTATTTTTTTCATCTCAGCACTAACATTAAAGACTGTGCTTCATCCTATTTGTTGATTTCCAGGATTCTAAAATCTGCACAATTAGACTTGTGAGTTATTGTTTCCATAGATGCTCCCCGCCGAGCGTTGCTCAGGGGATACTTCCCTCCTTTATTCTGCTCTCGGATTTCAGCCAGATTGGATGTTAGAAAAACAAAACCCTCCTGTTTTGGCTTCGAAGAAATAGAGCCAGTACGTATACAAAGGACATCATCTTAAAAGGATGTGCAGCTCAAGCAAAGAAGGTCTATTGTGGCCCCAAACTGACCTTCAGAGACAGTTTTCTGTCACAACAACCTGTGATTCCCTAGACAATAAAGCTTTAAAGTCATACACTGACCCACACAATCTTGATTAAACATTTTCATTCAAGAAGAGAAATAAAAAAGTGGGGTATTTTTTTAAGACTTGTCCAAGCCAACAATAATGCATTTGATTATTATTATATTCATGCTTACACCTGCAGCTTAGATGTTATGTATAAACCAGCTGCAATGGTTTCTCTACAACCCAAATTTCTCCGGATCATTTACCATGCATGTAAAATAAGTCAGAATGATGTAAAACAACCCTCATAAACAAAAAAATAAGTGGACTTCATTTCATCTACAAATCATCTGACCTACTGTTTGTGTCCCATGTGTGACAAAGGAATGCTCCGACAATTTCACTTCAGTTTCAAGAGTTTGTTTCCTCTTAGATAAAGCATTCCATGATGGCATTTTTATTATTTCATTTGTAGATTCATCAGTTCACTGCTGTTGGACCTAAAATTTCAAGAAGATCTGCATATGTAAGGGTTTCACATCCATATATGGTGCAAAACCGGTCTACATGCAAACAAAATGTAGGTACATGTTTAAATACTGACCACAGTTTCTTAACATGCATTTAGTCACACAATTTGCAAACTATAAGCTCAACTATCAGCTTATTAATGTAACTTATTTCCATGATAAACAAATGTGCAGTACTTGACCAAATGTCATAACATTAAATATAATAATTATTTAATCAGAATCAGAATCACTTTATTGCTGTTGCCACAAGTTCTCAGGCTAGAAAACTGCTTCGGTACAATAAAGCAAAAATGAATAAATAGAAATAAGAATAACAATAAAATAATAACAATAATAAAATTAGAAGATCAATATAAAAAGGAAAAATATACAATTGCATTTGTAATTTCTTGGATATTTTTGTCTGAATCCAAAATTTGCCTGATGATCCAAAACAGCTCAGAGTGACAAAAAGGGGGGGAGGAAGAAATAAGTAGGCATCAGAATGTCAATGGTTGTTATCAAGTGACAAACCTGCCCTCTGGTGGTTAATGTTTAACACTGCACTGGGTGAAAAGTACGCTCCTCCCCGACTGAACGCTGATTGGATCAAACTTCTCAGTCGGATCCCAGTTTATCCAATAGCAGCGTCCACTGAACTAACTGGTATGCAACAACCGGAAGACATCGGCGAGGCTCAGAAAGAATTTAAATATTTGGTTCAAAGTTGACAGCAAGTTTTTCTTATTTTATTTGACTTTGAATTAATAGATTTTTTTTTTTACTTGGGGAATTGTCCGAGATGATACAGGCTTTAAAAGGTGTCAGACACGTAACGTCCGGTACAATGAAGCAAGCAGGTAGCTATTGCTATATCATGTCTGATAGTTTGATAGTAGTTGATCGACAGAGCCACATAAAGATTTTGTAACAAAAAAATGAGTTTGAACTTATTTACCCAGCTTGAATTTGGAGCAGAAATTCAAATCTGCTACTTTTTTCCTTTTGCTAATTATGTGAAAACAAATCTCTTCCCAACTAAAACAAAAGCTGCCTGTGTGACTTTAGTCAAACAGAGATATAAGATCTGTAGTGGTGGCAAACATTCCTGAACATGAGCAGTAACATTAACATGATTTCACTCTTATGATGTTTCCACGAAATGGTGCATATGCACAGGGGTCTACCACCAATTCAGATGAGGTCAGTTCCTCAGTTTTTCTTCTGTTATCCTGGTCTGCAGCTTACAGGTCTGAAATCTGATTCATGATATGAATGACTATGATAAGACGAAAATCTTAGCATCGGTTCATTCTTTTGAGTTTGGGGGGTAGAGCTGATTTCTGATGTTTTAAAATAAACCTGCATGACGTAACTAAACCAAAAGGTATCTATTTGGATACATTCAGTATTTCAGATCTCTTCAACAACAAACATACAGCAGGAGACTGAGGGACGATTGTGCCCTACTCAAGAAATTTACAACTCTATTCAAAACTCTGTCTGTCCCATCTTGAATAACTGGGGCTTCCCATCTTGAAACTTGGAAAATTTTACTTCAAACCTTCAGGTTAAATGGATAATAATGTATGTACAACTTTTGTTGTGCTCTTGTTTTTAAATTTCTTGACATGGAGGTACTGCTCATTAGGAAATGTTTGGAAACCACCTGCTTAAAAGCTTTCAGTGCATAAAAAATGATTTATGTGTTTCTTTGATGGGCTAAAATTATCTTGAGAGACCACGTCACTCACCATAATTATTAACAGTATGTATCTGATCACCTCATCACTTCATGTCCAGTTACAGAGCTCTGTGTACCAGTCCCATGGGGGGAGATCAGAGGTAAAATCTGGGGTCCTGATCACGGTCGCCCAGTTCTGTGCCTGCATGGCTGGGCAGACAACTGTGGGACGTTCAACACGCTGCTCCCTCTTCTACCTAAAGGTGAGGTTTTTTTGTTTTGTTTTTGCATTAAATGTGAAACATGTTTTCTAATTACACTGAATGTTTAATCAAACCCCAGCCCTTATTGTAACATGGGGTCTATAAAAGTAATAGTAGCTCTCAATTTTATATAACAGTGGACATATGTTGCTTTTCCACATAGTTATCATTTGTTCCACAGCAAACCTACCAACCTTAATCTCATGTGACCAAAGCACTCAGTTCAAATTAAAGTGCCATCAGCATTTAGTTAACTCCATGTGTATGGTTTCTATGGATACTGTCACACCGAGATGCTAACAGTGAGCTTTGAAGAGTTTTATATTCCACCAAGAAAAACTTGAGTTCTCATCCAGCCTAGTTTGTCACAGTTTCAGTTGTTTCCCATTTTCAAATTGTACATTTTTTTGGGTTACAAGTGCAAGATTATTGTTGAGCAGCTTTTTTGTTGCAGCTACTTCCTGACTCATTTTTTTAAATGGCATGACCTCTTGTCTTTCTGATTTAGAAGAGCCTTTTTGAATGACCTTGGTGTCACATCATATATATTACCCAAGGCAACAAAAACTTTTAAATCTAAAAATCAAAAGCATCCAACACTTTAAATACAGCACTGATGATTTTTTTTCCCCTGGACGTTTTTCCCACTGACTAAATTTGTTTAAATTAATTCTTTTTTCAGTGTTAAATTGTGTATTTAGATGACAAACATATGCTTTTCAACGCTGCTTAAAAGTCTTTACCAGTGGTGCCAATAATTGTGGCCGTAACTCTTAAAGGAGGACAGGTTCTCCTCATTCTTCATTCTTTTTTCAGACTTCAGATATGTTGCAATTGACCTGGCAGGTCACGGCTGCTCATCCCACCGTCCTCCTGGAGTTCTGAATGTCTTCCCCTCTTACGTGATGGACATGCGCAGAGTTGTTGATGGTACGTGATGACCAGAACTGGCAAACTCCCATTTTGGCAATTAAATCAAATCAAATTTCATTATACTAGCTAGCAGCATGTATTTCCAGTTTACCTGAAAGCAGTGGTGTATTACTTGAGACCAGGAGTTTAAGACTCGTTTTATGGTTCAAAATGGAGTTGATGATGTGGAAAATTACACCCACAGCTCTACAGTGGAACAAATTCTCCATCATTGGCCACAGCATGGGTGAGTGAAGATACAGAAAAGAACTACAGTAGAGCCGTAAAGTATTCTTGTATTTTAATAATATTCCTGTTTTTGCTTCAGGTGGTAACATAGGTGGAATGGTGAGTGAACCTCCTTACAAAAGGAAACAAACATATAATTCACATAAATTGTGAAACACGGTGGTGGTAGCATCATGCTCTGACAAAGCCTTTGATTCAGTAAGGACAGGAAATCTGGCCAGACGTTATGGGACGAGAATGGAGCTAAATGCAGGTTAATAACTATTGACATGGTACAAAACAGTTGAGACTGAGCTTTAGCTTTAGCTGTTGCTTCCAGGACAGTAAACACAAAACCAGAGCCAGAACCGGAGGGTTTAAAACAGCAAAAATGTTTTGCAAAGAAAAATGTCAGCTTGTAGATGTGTAAAAATGATAGAGATTTAACCTAAGAGATAAAACTACAGCAAAAATAGTTCTTAATTTGTAGAGCCACTATTAAAGGAAATTCATGTCAAATTTTCAGGTGTTTCAAACGTTGAAAAGCACGTATAATTTTACTTTCAATTCACAGTTCTGCAATACTGGTATTTGTTGAAACAAAACACAGAGTTTTTGTTTGTATAAATGATACAATGTGGTGTTTTCCACAGTTCAGCGCTCTCTATCCAGAGATGGTGGATGCCTTGGTGCTGCTGGATTCCTACGGATTCTTACCCACAGATCCGGTATTTTTACCAACACTACAGCGCTTTTCTCAGTTAAATTCTTATGTCAGAATGTCATTAAAGATCTTTGCATTCAATAAAAAAAAAAAATGTAGGAAATATTGTTGAATGTTATCTCTTTGAATGATGATATATTGACCTGCTGGATTCAAAATGATCCATTTGTTGCATACTTTTATCCTATTCTGGAATGCTGGAGGCAAGAGCCCAGAGAAATGAATAATATGAAAAATTGATTATTTAATATACTTTCTGACATCACTGGATGTCAATTTATTTGCAGAAAGAAATGCCCAGAATATTACGACAGGGGCTGGATGAGATGATACAGTTTGAAAAGAAGATGGAAGAAAAGAAGATGAGAGTTTACACTTACGAAAAAGCCGTTGAGAGGTACCACATCTTCTTATATCTGCTGTTTTCAAGACTTATTATATGTCACACTCGTTCGGTTTCGTACTGTGTGTTCAACATTTAGGCTTTTGGCTGGAAACCCAAGTTTGACTGAGGAGTCTGCAAAGATCCTCCTAGAGCGAGGTCTAGTTAAAGTTGAAGGAGGTACATGAATAACCTTCTGACGTCTGATCTGCTGTATTTTGTCCTCATAAAGGATTTGCAAGCATGACTGATAATTCTCTGTTGCAGGAGTTCTGTTCTCCAGAGACTTTCGGATCAACCTGGTAGGCGACTGTTGCGCCGTTTGACTCCGTGTAGCCACGCGATGCGGCTTGTGAACGTTTCTTTTGTGTTTTTAGAGAAACGTAGTACGGATCAGTCTGGAGCAGAGTCTGGAGCTGCAGTCAAGCATAGAAGCCCCTGTCCTTCTTGTTCTGTAAAGATCTTCTTCCGCTTCACTTTTTTTATTTTTTTCCGATTCCACTCGGATTTCATCACACTGAATACCTGTGCTTATGTTTGTTTTAACAGAGCAGAAAGTGGCTTTGAGAAAATGTTTGTCGAGTCTGATCAGAAGAAATACACATCAGCTCTTCTTCAGGCCTTCAGGGACCGACATGTGAGTTCATTTTTCCTGACTGCTTTTGTCAAGAGAGTTGTTTCAACCAATATCCAAGTTCAAAAGGTCCACTGTTCTTCATCAATACATGTCAACACAGGGCTGTTTGCTGTTCACTTTTCAGCAGGAGTTGATAGAGATCAACACTGATTTCAGAACATTTAAAACAGAACTAAACACAGCTTTTTGACTAATTTTAAGGATAATATTTCACATGATTTTTAAGTTTTACAGTACTGTTTTTGATGAGCCATTGAACACTGACATTAATGGGTGTGGGATGACCTCAACATTTAAACCCCCCCCCCAGTGTGACTGATTTAAAATAATTCTGTAAGGAAGAGTGGGGCACATTTCTCAACAGTGTTGCAAAAGTCTCATTCCCAGTTATCATAAAGGCTTGATAGGTATTGTTGCCACCAATAGTATAACAAGTTATACTTAGAAGATGGTTACTTTTTCAGACAGTGCCAGTTTGATATGGTAGCTTTCCCCCTTAATAAAATCATTGGTTGTAAACTGTATTTTGTATTTACTCGGGTCGGCTTTCTTGATGATCTAAAGCATAAAGTGTAATAAAGAAGCAAAAACACAAGAAATTTGTGCTTTAATCCTAAAACAGAATAGTTATTGTGGTGTTGAATTTATTTTAGAATCACAAAAACATAACTTTTTTTGCTTTCGCTAGTCTAAACTAGTTGCATTTATCAGCATCCCCCATTGCAGGTGCTAAATTCAAAAGACATGATCAATAAACGTTCGGTGCCACGTTAACATCAACCTTTTCTCCTACACACTGGTGAGAAGACAGCCAATTCAAGTTAATTTTTATTTTTTTTCATGCACGTTTCAGAACACGGTGGTGCAGGTTCCAGGCAATCATCACGTCCACCTGAATAACCCTGAAGTGGTCGCACCGCTTGTGTCAGAGTTCCTGCAGAACAAAGCACTCTCAGCATCAACAGGCTCAGACAATGTTCATCCTCCTAAGTTATAGTGAACACACTATAGAACAAACTTTCATCTTTCAAATTTTGTCAATTTTTGCGATTCAAGGTTGTGAATTGTGCATTAATCCAGCTCTGTTTACCCTTGCTGTGGGTCTCAGAAGTAAAACCTCAAGCTGTTTTACTTGTGATTAACTATTGCATTAAATACATGTAAGTATTTAACCTGTTTTGACATGATTTTCATTTACTCAACTAGAATCTGTGATGACACCTTCTGCCTTATGAGCAAGTAAAAAAACCATGAGTGAGTACCATGGTTCTCAAAGGAATAATTAGATTGTGTGTCTTGCTCTGCATCAAGGGCAGTCAAAGTATAGTTTTAAAGATCAAAATGTAGATTAAATAAAGTTGAAACACATACTTTAAATTTTTTTTCACCCTATTGGTCTGATGATATTTTTATTGTCAGGCCAATAGTGTATCCATTACTTTTTATAATAATGGAGTTAACCAGAAATGAACTTGAAATTATTTTTGCTTTTGGGAATATTTAAGGTTGAGGCAAAAGACTCTTCAGAGGAAACAAATCAAACAAAGGTAGGCTTTCAGTTAATTCAATGTGACCATTACAAGGTGATCAACTGCAGGATGAAACTGGTGGAAATCCACCACTGACCTCATAGCAAAATGTAATTTCAACTTCAGGGATTAAAGAGTGTGTTCTTTATTGTTGTTTTCACACCTGTTGTATCATCTGGAAGGTGTCAAAGGTGATTGATCTTTTAACTCGTTTCAATGTTTTCTTTCTGTTGTAGATAAAATATGTACTTAGTGCCATTAAGTAAAAGACCCTGTTGTTGTTTTATTTTTTCCTGGTCTTTATGTAGTAGACATGTTTATTTTAGTCTGTTTAAATCATCAGTCTCTTATTAAAAACAATGTGCCATTCCTCCCACAATACCTATGTAAATGGCGGAGTTCCTCAAGGTTCAGTTTTTGGCCTATTATTATTTTCATTCAGTTTTTCCATTGACTAGCATCATTTAGTCTTTTTCTGACATTTTCTTTAACCGCTATGCTAATTACCTTCAAATATCCTTTAACCATATGTTAAACAGTTTGTCCACCCTAATCCACTGGTTGACTGACTTTTTTGAAATTATCTTGTTCAAAACGTCCATTAAGGCTGAGACTGTGCTCCACTGAAATTGCAATCAAAGAATTAGTCAAGCTTGTGCTTCCTTTTGCTCAATCACCAAATAAAGCATTCATTGATTTGTTTTCATGCCTCAGTCCTTGTTGGACATGTTTTGCCAAATTATTTTTCTTTCATGTTTTCTTTCATGTTTTAATTTTCTAATTATCTGCTTACGTAGTTCTTTATGTCTCTGAAAAGCACTTTCTCAATAAATTTTACTTGGATTTCAATTTTATCTCTTTACAAAAAGCATTTGGTTGTTAATTTGTACACAAATAATTTAAATAACTGCTTTCTGTTTTGCTGGCAAAATTGAGCAGATTAATTTGTTTCCTGTATTTTTTTTTTCCTCTTTTTTTTTTTTTCAAAATTAAACAAGTCCCAAAATGAGAAACGAGAACTTCGGTTTTACAGGTACTCACAGTGTCCATTAATTAAGAATAAATAGATCAACTTCAGGGGAAATAAAATAAAAAGAGGAACAATGTGTACATCTTTTATATAAATATACAGGGAAAAAAATGTGACAGTGCAGAAATGCTTACTTTGTTTCACAGCAATGACAATATGTCTATGATACTGAAAATTCTTGGCTTGAAAGATTTAAAACCTGATACCTAAAGACTCCCATCTAACGTGAAGATCGAGTTGTAATGAACAATGGACAAATATTTCTGTGTTATGGAAGTTCAAAGCTGGTAAACATACTACAAAAGATTTGCAGGAAAAGTGGTTCAAGAAGTATTTAGTGACGGGAAATAAATGCAAATTGGATTATGGATTTCTATTTAAATAAAACAATGTATTATTTGCTTTTTCTTGCCCAATGATTGTCTCGGTTAAATAAAAACGCTTTGCAAAGGGACTGGAAGCGTCTTTCTGAATAGACGATCTCTGGCTGCGTCACGCTTAAAGCGTTCCCCCGGTGTTAAAATAATGTAATGCCTACAAATTCAATACGTTAAAGCGTTAATACCATTTAAAATAACTTATTTACTTAGAGGTAAACAATGTTAGGTAGTGTTTTGGTTTCACTTTTACACAAGGCATTAACGGATCTGGGGAGACAAGAGGCGTCATTTCCTACGTCGCAGTACCCACGTTAACAGTAGTCGGCTACATGAACATATGCCGATATTTACGTCGCATAATTTGACGTCGGCGTCGTGTCTCCAATCATAGCTGAGCGCCAAATACAAAACAGCTGCAGACCGGAAAGTTTGATGATGTTCAGATGAAGCGAAACAAACTCAAGCGCAATAAAACCAAGCAAAACAAAGATGGACATCATCGCCATGCGCGAACTGCAGTTATCGTGTTATCAGACGGCGGCTGCTCTGACGGTGAAACCTCGCAGGAAAAGCTCTTGGCAGCTGACAGCGAGGAGAGGAAGAGCTCACTCTGCACAGGATTTAAAATGGCTCCGATTTTCTTGCAGCACGTGAAGATTAAAGGACGTTCAGATGGAGGGTCTTATCAGACTGAACACAAATCAATGTCCCCCTCTCAGCGTGATGACGTGCAGGGCCAACATCCAGAATCTCATCTGACAGGCAAACCTGTCATCTGCAGGGAACGGCTCCCCGCTTCACATCTGGAAAGCTGCCTGAAAGCAATCCAAAAGTCAAATCCAGCTTTTCCAGTTTCAACAGTTTTCAACACTTTGCTGAAGAAAGCAAGCCAGAGGCTGCATGAGTCAGGGCCTGCAGGTGAGGTTTCCAAGTCTTTTCTACCAGAATCTGCACTTGTATTTATTTATTTTATTTTACATTCATTTGAGAGCATTCCCTCCATCCAGATTCAATGCAAAAGGAGAAAAGGAGAAGTGGACCTGAAGGTTCTCAAAGGCTACCGAAACGTTTGCGGTCTGACCCCTCAACAGAGGGACACTGTCCCCTGTCGGGACAGGATGAGAAGATTAGGCCCAAGGGACACAAGCTGAGCCCAGTAGGTCTGGAAAACAGCTGTCATACAAACCCTGGGTGGATGAACCTCACCACGCCAGCGACTGAGCTAATAAAGAGCTCTGAAGAGGGTCGAGGAGGTAAACCCTGCTTTATTCTGATCGGTTTTCACAATAGGTCAGTGAAAAGAAAGTACACCTTCTGTCAATTCTTGGATTTTACAAATCAGGACATGATGAAATTGATCTGCTCTTTATTATGCAACAGATTGCACAGTCATCTATTCAATGAAGGCTCTTTTTTTGCGATTATGTATGAGTTTATTGATATTTTGCCTATACTTTTTAATAGGCCCAAGGTGTGTTACTTTGGCTGGGTCACTGCAATGCCTTTTTTATGTTTGGGATACCTTGGATCTCCATGCCACTTATAAAATATCACAGACATACTTACTCTTCAGACTTGGCAGCAAAGGTTTTAAATGAAGTTGTGCCTAATGTTCCCACAAACTCACTGATTCAGAGACCGGACAAAACGTTGCTAAAGACTGTATAGAGCTCTTTATAATAAATGCTGAACAATTTGAACACATTTTTTTAAATTTACTTATTCTGTTTTAGATTCTTGCTTTGTCTGCCAGAACAGTCATCTCACGCATGTAGAGCTTGAGATGGAGATGGAGTTTGCTGATATTTCTACTCAGAAAAGATTGTCTGCTGTTAAAAATATTTACCATTTGTAAATAATCCCTTTCTCTATGCTGAATGATGAACTTCAGAGTGTTTGGAGATCACCTTTTAACCCTTTTCTTGGTTAATGGGCTTTAATAATGGCTATTCTGTTGTAATTGCTGCTGTCTTTCCTTCTTAGCATTGTGTTAGCATAGCATCTGTTTGGAGTACAGAGGTAATTACAGTTGCTGATCAATCAAGCAATAAAGCAGCAGCACCTACGTCCTACTTTACCTCTGAAATCATGCATATAATCAAGGCTGTACTCAGTTTATCAACTACAGCTTTTCAGTCCAGCTTTGTTTTTGTTTAATAAATACTGACAGTGTGACTTATTGTCACTAATTGAAGTTGGATTTGAATTTGAATCCTTTAAAAGTCCTGATATTCAAAACCCCAGTAAACAGAGGGTCTTTTACTTTGTACAATGACTTTGTGTCGTACAGGATAGTTTTCCCCCCTTTTTTTTCTAGATCCCTGTTTCGAGGATGTTCTCTGGACCGACAAGTATGTTCCTCAACATTCCAGTGAAGTCATCGGTAATTCTGCCTCGGTAAATAAGCTGCACAGGTAAATTTAAGTCTGTCCTGACCCCTGCCATCAAATAAAGTTCTCATGGTAAATACTTCCTGAGAAAAACTGCTTTTTTTTCGCTTTTTCTTTCTGTTTTTGAGCAGTTGGCTGAAGAACTGGAAACAAAGAGCTGACGGTGACGAGCGGAGGCAAAGGGCAGAAAGGAAACCAGACGAAAACAGTGGTGGTCTTTCTTTCTACCTTTATTTCAAAGTTTAGTTTGATTTAATGTAATTTCTTGTTTTTATGTTTTAGAAACATTCTGACAACATTTTCCTAATACCACTGAGCAGGTTCGTGGGACTGTGGAGACTTCCAGGGTGAGGCTGGGTTGGAGGAAGGAGGAGTGGAGCCGCTGGGTAAAGCCATGCTGCTTTCAGGACCCTCGGGTGTGGGCAAGACGGCTGCTGTGTACGCCTGCGCCCAGGAGCTCGGCTTCAAGGTGGGGATTTACCATCAATTATTTATTAGGCTTAAAGCTGATTGTTGCAAACCATTGTGGACTAATTTTTTTTAATCTTTCCACTTCTAAGTCTTTCCACAGAGGAATTATTGCAGAATTTTAAGACGACATTGTGAAACTTTACTGTCCCCCCCTTTTAAACGACAGGTGTTTGAGGTGAACTGCTCCTCGCAGCGCAGTGGCCGCTGTGTTCTGTCTCAGCTGAAGGAAACCACACAGTCTCACCTCGTGGAGATTCCAGGGGAAGATCCACTGAAGCCTGCATACTTCAACAACTACAGTGCAAACAGCTGTACTCCTAAATCTGAGGCCTTACCAGGTAGGGTGTTGGTTGCACTAAAGCACAACCAGAACTGTTTCTACACCGCAGTGAAAACAGAAATATCTGTTTTTTTTCCCCCACAAAGAAATTTTGTTTTTAGTTTGTTTATTATGATATGAAATTGAAAAAAATAATCAAGAAGTTGATGGCAGACAATACAATACAGACCAAAAGTTTGGACGCACCTTCTAATTCAATGGGTTTTCTTTATTTCATCACTATTTATAAGGCAGGAAATCCCACTTATTAACCTGACAGGGCACACCTATGAAGTGAAAACCATTTCAGGTGACTACCTCTTGAAGCTCATCAAGAAAATGCAGAGTGTGTGCAAAGCAGTAATCACAGCAAAAGGTTGCTACTTTGAAGAAACTAGAATATAAGGGGTATTTTCAGTTGTTTTACACTTTTTTGTTTAGTGCATATTTCCACATGTGTTATTCATAGTTTTGATGCCTTCAGTGTGAATCTACAATGTCAATAGTCATGAAAATAAAGGAAACTCATTGAATTAAAAGGTGTGTCCAAACTTTTGGTCTGCACTGTACCTTAAAGAAAAAAATCAGTTAGTTTGAAGGTAAATAATGCTCTTTGAGTTTATTTAAAATGCAACTGTTCTACGAGACTCTTTAGTCAGCAGCAACAGTAATACTTTTTCCTGATGTTCTTAATGCTTGTTTTCCAGGAAAATTACAACTCCCTAAAAATACCGTCGCCGCGTCCAAAAAACGTGCAGCGCGAAACTCGTCTAGTCGTAAATTTAAAGCTAAGCCAGCCACTGTCACGTTGGCTCGCTACTTTAAGATGAAAACTGGAAAAGCAAAGACCAAGGAAGTGGAGAACTCCTCAGCAGGATGCGATCAAGAGGTGCCACACAACAAGAAGACAGCCACGTCACTCATTCTGTTCGAGGAGGTAAAACCTTTCTTTATAAGTTATTAAATGCCTGGCTGTAGTTGATTTTTATTTTTTATTTGCAACATTCTGCTCTAATAGGTTGATGTGGTATTTGAGGACGATGTTGGCTTCCTGACAGCCATAAAAGCCTTCATGACCACCACAAAACGACCTGTTGTCCTGACCACTAATGGTAAGTTTGGATTTTAACCTCTTTATTTTAAATAAAAGTCTTGAAATAATGCAATTGCTCATTTAGAGGACAGTTTCATTGAAAAACGTTCTGTAATACTCAACATGGATGTGATGTAATCTAAATTTAGGGGTTTCAACTTTTTCCACGGTGGTGTGATCAAACAACAAAACAATTTCAAATTTCAAAACCAAAGTTGGGTGCAAAAGGTTGCATTTATTGCACCTTTTTGATACTTGATCCTTACAGCTGTTATAAAATGCTGCCAACTGTCTCTCAGAACATCCTGTAACTAAACAAACTTTCTGCAAATTGGTTGCTTTTACAGTGTTGTCCAAACTTTCATGGACAGTTCAAGAGTTTTCATACATTTAGCTAGCAAACAAAAGTTTGTTACAAAACTAAATGTTTAGTTTATGAACTAAATATTTAGTGTGTAAATTAAATATTTAGTTTGAAACTGACATCTATACAGTAGATGTATGAATAACCTAGTAAAAATATGACTTTGAAAAATGAACTGGTTTTTTTCTCTAAGCCAGAAAGCTTGCTTTAAAAAAATAACAGTCCTAATTAGACAATTATTGACACGTTATATTATCAATTAAGATTGAACACTGTTCTGAACAGTACAGAATCATGCTCTCTAGGTGTGTGTGAGTCACGAGTTGTTTAAGCAGCTGGATATGCTGCATCAGCATATTCAGCTGCACTCTCTGTCTTTGTTTGTAAAAAATCATTAAAGTTTTTGTTGACTCTAGTCTGGTAAAAGATTAATTTAAAGCTGTGAGTGAATGGCATTCTTGTCCATAATGGACGGATCTAGACTTCTGATCAAACATATTGAGTTTCTTTAAATGCATGTCTGTATGTTTTCCTTAGATCCCTCATTCAAAGAGAGATTTGGCTGCAACCTGGATGAAATAACTTTCAAAACTCCACCATCAGTAAGTTACATTGACACAGCATCATGCATGTCTGCAGCTGCAATTGATTTCAAAAACACATAAAAAGCTCATCCATTTCCTCAATTCTTGCACAGTTAAGTAATGAGGAGATCAGCGAAGCAAAATCTTAAAAAAATACTGTCTTTTCTTCGTTTTGAAGGTGAATGTCTGTAGTTATCTGCAGCTGGTGTGTCTGGCTGAAAACTTCCAGCTGCCTCCAGACGATGCCAGCAGCCTCTTCAGACTCGCATGCGGCGACGTGAGGCGCAGCCTGCTGCAGCTGCAGCTCTGGGTCAACAGCAGCAGCGGGTCGCAGGGCGGAGCGCTGGCTGAAGAACCGATCAGCTCACACCGTAAGTTTAATTTTGTGGATACGTCTTCTGTTGTTTAAAACTCCGACAACAACAAACCTGGAAGCGGTTTTGTTTGCAGACTGCAGCGCAACAGAAGGATGCGGTCTTGATTCAAAAGTTCCTCCCTGGCAAGCAGGCTGCTCCGTACACATGCTGGGTCTCCATCCTGTGACCCCAAATTACCTTCTTAATTTCTTAAAGGCAAGTACTTTATACAAAGATTAGATTACACACTGGGAGGCTCTATTTACTGGTTCTGAACACCTTTTAGGGCTGCAACTAACTATTATTGTAGCTATTGGTTATTATGATTAGATTTTTTATTTAACCATTTAAGCCTTTCCTATACCATGTTAGAAACAAGTAAAATATGCAAATAAACCAGTAATTCTTTTCATTTTTTTAAAAAGAAAAGCATTTTCTTGCCTAAAATGCAATAACATAGCATTAATTTGGTGAACATTTGATCATTTGTAGCAAAGGATGAATCTGCATCTGAAAAATCATGATGTGAAAAGCTCAGCCTTTACTGCTCTGTGTTGTTCTTTCTCCAAATGGCCTCTTTCTGAGTCTGTGTACAGTTAACAATTAATCAATTACTAAATTAGTTGACTATCATTTCAATAGTCAATTCATCACGATTAATCTGACCATTTCAGCCCCAATATCTTTGCAGACTTCTTGTTTTTTTTATTTCTTTTGTTCTCCAGCGTGGGTCCCTCTCAGAAGAGAACATGTTGAAGTTTCTCAAAATCCTGTCCGAGAGCTGGAGAAGAGGTGTACCTCTGCTCTACTCCAACCTGGAGCTCCTTCTCTCTATCGGAGCCCCTGAGTCCGATTCCCAGCAGCAGACTGAGCCAAGGCGCTCTAATCCTCACATCCTGCGACTGAGTCACACCTTCGGTTCAGAGGTGTCGCTGACCCACAACAAATCTTCCCGGCTGAGCCGAAGGAGATTCACGGCTTCCAAATCAG
Source organism: Xiphophorus hellerii (assembly GCF_003331165.1). Lineage (NCBI taxonomy): Eukaryota > Metazoa > Chordata > Actinopteri > Cyprinodontiformes > Poeciliidae > Xiphophorus > Xiphophorus hellerii. The sequence continues at coordinate 10,481,008 of NC_045676.1, read as the reverse complement.
CGTCACATTTAACCAGCAGACCTCAAAGAGCGCCATCATTCACCGAGACCCGGGACAAACCTGAAAAACGTGCAGCCAAATCGGTTACCGACTGCTTGGACGGACTGGCAGATTTCTTTGACCTCATGTCAGACATTGACGCGACGCTACCTCACTATGTTTCAGGCCCGCACACGGCCGAAGTGTTTGTTTGGACCGGAGCAGATTTAAAGGACGGATTGTTGGATGAGCCGGGGGAGGAGGACAGCAGGAGTCTGAAGCAGGGCAGGCTTGAGGAAATGAAGGCAGCAGCTGAAGGTTTGGGTTGTCGACAGTGCTGGTGGAGAGTTACTGAGGCGCGGACTGAAGCCTACAGATGTAAACAAAAACTGGGCGATAAGCAGTGGAACAGACTGCAGGAGAGGCTGCTGTTAACTAGCTGCTGTAAAAGACAGAGTCTCAGCTTTACTGCTCAACCTCGATGTGCGTCAAGGTGAGTCTGCTCCACTTTTAATACTCCACACCAGCCAGCTTCTTATGCAAAACAGTTTTCAGTTCAACATTCTAGAAGTTCTTAATCTAGAAGATTTAATGGTATGTAAAGATCTGTAAAAATTAAACATACAGTGCAATAGTATAACCGCACTCTGGGAAAGATAACTTTATTTAGAGTACATTCTTGTATTTCAAAACCACAGCATCACAAATCCTCCTTAGGTAACGATGGGCATAAACTTAACAATAGTGTTCATAAAATAAAAACATGGGCAAAACATTAGAGGTAGCAGTTTTAAATGCAACAGAAAATATAGGAATTGCATTGCTGTTCCATTTTAAGTATATCAACATCTCTTGTATTTGTCCTCTGTCTACTAAACTCAAAGAACATGCTTTTGGTGTGTTTACAAGCTGAAAAAGGTGGGAGTTTTGATGGACAAAGAAAAAAAATAATAACCTGCCAATTCGCCTTCATTCACTGTTATATTTTCTGTCTTGTTTGAGATCCGGGTTGTTTTGAGCCGAGATTTACCTGAAACTTGCATTTGATTCCAGAATACTTTGGTATACAGAGCTCAGTTAACAAATCATCATTCCTCCACCACTATGTTTAACGGTTGGTATTCAGTGTTTGTCCTGATGAGCTATTTGTTTTCAAAGAGCTATACTGCTGTGCATTATGGTCAAACATCTCGACTTTTGGTCTCATCTGCCCAAAGCACTTTGTTCCACAACTTAGATGCATCTCTGCAAACCTTCACCATGCTTCCATAGTCTTTCTACAGACACAGGTTTCCTGGTAACCTTTCCAAACATGCAGTATTTAAGTCATTTTGAAATTCCCAGATCGTGATCTTCAACATGCTAACTGAGGTGTGGATTGTTTGAGTTGGAGATCTTGTGTTTTCTACGATCTGAACTTGCCTGACGTCCTTCCAGTCTGAGACGTTTTCCTGTTCCAGACTTGACTGACACCCCGGTTGTACATTATCTGACTCAGGAATGAAAACTGCAGCATTTTGAAACACAAAATTAATCAGGCGCTTAAAGGCTGGGATAGATCACCCATTTATTTGACAGACTTAAGTCTCTGGTAAAATATGTGATTGATTAGCATCTGGCTGCTTCTTTACCTTTACAACTCAAATGGAAATAGCAATGGTATAATTACTTTTTGCTGTTTTGCTTTTTGTTTCAGTAAATCTGTAAGACATTTGTTGTTTTTCTACACTTGAGATTAAATTTGAACACTTTTACAAGCTAGTAAAAGAAAAATGATTACAGGGTGTACGTTTTTTTTTTTCCAATGACTGTATAAAGTAAAGGTTATGCTGGGTCCTAACATCTGTTTTTTCAGGAGTATAAAAGAAGACTCGAACTGTTGCAGTATACCTGACTTTGAGTAGCTTATCCGTCTTTCTAGGGTGTCCCAAAGGAGGTCCAGAGTGAGTCGGCTGCTGCTCAGCAGTGAGTCCTTCAGCCTGCTGGGGAACAGGCGTGCCGTCTGCGTCGACTACCTGCCGGTTCTCCGCCTCATCTGTCACACTGTCAGTGCACAGCAGCACAGAGAAGAGCTGGGCAGGTGGGTCACTGATTCTGTGCTAAACTTCACCATTTCTACTTTTTAAACAAATAATGTTGAGATAGTTGAATCTTCTCTCTCTGTTTTTTTTTTTTAATGCAGCCAAATAGTCTTTAAAATATGTTTCTGTTTTTGTTCTCACAGGCGTTGGAACTACCTGGGCCGTTCACATTTAGGCCTCTCAAAATCTGCCATCCAACTCCTGGCTGAGGATTTCCTGTTAACGAAAGTTCAGAAAGACTCCTGAGCTCGACAGGTTTCACCGTATTTATTTGACCTAAACTCTGACTGATGGATTCACTGCCTTAGAGATGACTAATCATGTTTTATTTTCATGAAAGTGCAAATAGGAAATATAAATAAAAGTATTTTTAGATAAGATTTGTTATACTATTCATTAGGTGCGCTTTAAATCCATCCTGACATATTTTACACACCATAGGGAGTGAAGATGCTCCAAAAAGAGGAAAAAAAATAGCTCACTGTATGACAAACACAAAATACCAAATTCTATATTAATCCCATTTAAACACCCTATGGATCCCTAAAGGACCGATGATGCAGTTCAGGAGTCTGCAGTGAGGTCTGTTCATGGTGAATCAAACATATCCAGCTAACAGGAAGAATCAGTGAGGAGCTCGTAAAAAGCCACAGCCTGCAGCAGAGCGTCACACAGCTCCTCCCCTCCTCTCCTGCTGCCCATCTGGAAGTAGTTCCTGTACTTGGCCAGCAGTTCCTGAGGGACGTTTATTCTGGGAAACTTCTGCGTTACTGACTCAGTCATCAGCTGGCGCACTACCTGAGCCCCGCTAGTCCGAGACTCCCCCACAATCAGGTCAAAGTGGCGTCCCACGGCGGTCCTCATCATGTTAAGAACCCTGATAAGGAAAAGAGGACTCGTTATTTCTGCGTTTAATGCTGCTGAAGACGAGAAAACGTCAAACGGTTTCACTGAATGTGGATTGTAGTAAAATCTTTTGCGGATGACAAGGTGCTAAACCTCAAATCTGGTTGACTTAATCATTATAAAAGTAAATTTGATACGAGACACGTGGTAATGATAGAAAAATACACGTCGAAAGATATTTTAAAATAAAATGCATGCCGTACTTAGTAACCTAAACTGGGCAGATATTTGACAAACAACCTAGACTTATGCAGCATTAGTAGCTGAAAAGGTGCATTTTCGTTTCGTGTGACCAAAGCACAGCTACAGGAAAAGTCCCAGTGAGGTTCAGGAATTTCTACATGTTTACATTTGTGATGGTAGGGCAGAAAAAAATATTTTACAGATATCGCTCCCAAACACCCTGTTAGCATCTAATGACACTAGATGGTTGTCTAATGACAACCAGTAGATAGTGTCTACTGGTTGTCATTAGACACCAAAATGCCAGCTTTATTGTTGATATGCTTTTCTCATCATTTTGGCTGCCACCTTAAATCAGGTAAGCTGTCAAAAAAAACCCAGCTGATTTCCTTCTTTTCCAGTTACCACAAAACATGTGGCAGGCATCATTCATTTTAAGCTGCATCTCAAATTTTAGCAATTTTGAGGACAATGGTGTATCCCAGGATTGATCTGAAAAACCACCAGGTTCACAAGCATCAAGTTTAAACTCATAACTCTGAAGTTTACTGGCTTTGTGAATAATTTCTAACCACAAACGTGTGTGAAGCTAAACATCTTACAAATAACAGGTGTGTTGCTGTTTTTCCAGAACTGACTGTTGGTAAATCTTAGCAGTCAAAGAAGTCCATGAGGTTCTGTTAAAACCACTAGAGGATCACACCAAATGAGATATGCCTATTTTACTTGTTACCCCGCTGTTCTACAGGAAAAATAATCAATAATAACTATAAAAGTATCACAGTTGTGATAATACATTTCAAAACAAAGGACAGGAATGCTCAACTATGGTTGTTTCAATTAGCGTCTTTTCTGACCTGGGAGGAATATTAGGCTCTGGTGGGGAGATTTTGGGCTCCAGCAGAGCAAACAGCAGGGCCTCCACAGTCCTCATGTGGGCCATGACAGGAAACAGAGCTGTATTCTGCACAGAGATGGCGGGCTTCTCTATCAGATAGAAATCTGCTGATGGCAAGACGGACACAACCGTGGACACCTGTGGGCAGAAAAGGAAACACCTTTGTATTCAGCTGGATGTGAGGATTCAGATAACACCGTTTGAAAAGCTGTGATGAGCGTACTCACATCATTCAGGTAAGAAGAAGCCATGTACGTCCCTTTCAAGAAATTAGGACACTCCTTCTGTTTCCACTCTAATACCGTCATCTCCCGGTCCACATGGGCCCAAGCGATTTTATTAGTTCCACATACTAGTGATACTATGGATGTAGCATCCTGTGTACACAAAGAACAATGACTTGGGAACAGTGCTTTATGCTCCCTTTGACTTTTACTTTCGAAATATAGGGTGATCATAAAAAGCATTTCATGACCCTTAAAATGTTCCACATTTCGTTACGTTGCAACTATCGTCTTCAATGTACAGTTCAGACCAAAAGTTTGGAAGTTTCTCATTCAATGAGAAAGTAAATAAATTGAAGTTGCAAAATTTGCTTGGCGAACAAGATTGTAATTTTTGGGTGGACTGACCTGCAGACTATGGAAACCCAAGGAGTGCAATATCCACATTTCCTAAAATGTAATCAGAAGTTTTGATTGATTGATCAAATCGATTTATCACTCAGCCCTAGTTTTGGTACTTAGTGAGGCAAAATGTGGAAGTTCATTGGGCATGAGCACTTCTGCAAGCCACTGTATAAACATAAACCCACAGCAAGAGTGCTCTGTTTACTTCTAACATGATTTGAGAAGATGTTTGTCATAATCAGACACATGAGGTCTCTGAACCAGCATCTCACCTCCAACCAGGACCTGTCCACCTCCGGTCTGATGAACTTGGCCAGCTGTATCCGAACCTTCCTCTCCTTCTTCACCGGATTCACGATGGAGTTGAACACTATGACGGCGCTCTTGTGCTTCAGCAGCGGGACATTTACCACGCTCTCCAGAGTTTTAAACGGTCCGTGTTTGGTCCTGTACTCCACGATGTTGAGCGACTTGCGGCCTCTCAGCAGCTTGACGCTGGCCATCTCCGCCGAGGTGGCGTTGTTGAGGAGCTGGAGGATGGCGTCCCGCTGCTCGGAGGTGTAGCAGGCGTCCAGTGTAGTCCTGCCGTCCTCCTTACAGGACTCAGGCGACAGGGAGGAGGAGGAAGAAGAAGTGAGAGCGGCGTTTAAAGTCTCAAAACCCGCCACGGGAACCCGGCTCCTCCAGCAACAGGTGCACTGGAGGTAGCGCAGCTCCAGGTCCGCCGGAAGGGAGCCGAACCGAGGTCGGAGCAGGAGTCCGGACTGCCCGGCATAGTGACCTGCAGCGGACAGAGATATAAGCGGAAAACACAGCAGACATCATAAGCCTGCCTTTAAATATTCTGCCCTAGAATAATTTAAACAGAGCGGGTTAAATGGTGGTTTTATCAAAGTTTACCCATTGAAGTTTTGAACACTTGCAACCAGCTGAACTGCACCACGTGATTTAATAAAATAAAAAACACATAATATCACCATACATACGAACCCCTGTAAACCACCGACGAGAGAAATCTCCTCACAAACCACATCGTCCTTATTTTAAAAGCAATATTTGTTCAGCTGCGTTGTGTCATTTCGTATTTTGCAAAAGCACAAGCTACAAAACCCTGGCGGACCTCTACCGGAAATACGTCACCTTCAGTTTTGAGGTCAGTCGGAAATACATCGTTTACAACGTCGGTAGATCTTCAAAATAAAATTATAAATAATAAACGGAAAACCTTTTCTTCACCGGAGTATAAAATATGTGTTATTGTTGGCCAATTTCTACCCATTGTTAATCAGAAAAAAATGCATTAAAAGGAGTAAATATGCACACAGGCAGCACATTGCATACCTTGCATACATAAACATATTTTTGCATAATGGAACATCACCGTCCAGAAGCCCTGAAAACCAAGACAAAAAAGGCTCTCATTGATTTTCGGAAGACAGTCCCATCTGTTCTTGTAAATAAATGTGAAAACGATGAGAGAATATCAACGTTCAAGTTTCTGGGAAAATACATTTCCTACCTTCAATAACTGTCCTTCCTGAGAACTCTGAGAGAGAGATTAAATTGTCACAACACTTTCTGCTGTCCTACCACTGCTCTGCACATCATAACTTGGTTCAGCAGCAGTTCTTCATCTGACAGGGAGACCCTACAGGGAATCATTAGAGCTACGCAGGGAATAATAAACGCGTAACTATCTGATGTAGTCACATTTACCACATAAGTTTCTGTTTCAGTCATATTTCCAACTTTAAATCTCATATTTCTAACTATAAAACTCATCATTAAGATAGGACATGTGACAGAAATGGGCTTCCATGACAGGCTTGTCTCTTATATGTATTTCAATGAAACAGTGAACATTTTTTGTTGTTGTAGTAAATGATTTCATGTTGCAAAGTGTCCAACTTCTTCATTGGGGGAAACTGACATATCTGCTTTTGTTACTGATGTTTGCTGCATTGGTGAAACGTGATAAAACCATCTCTGACTACAGGGTATACAACAAGCTTTTGGATGCTTCCTTATTCTGTATAGGCAATTGTTCAGGTCAGTGTGTCCAAACCTTTCCTCCCTTCGTCTTCATGCACAATCCCTTACTCGCTTGTGTATACCTGATCGGGCGTGTTTGTGTCCCTTAAAAGTCCTGCTCTGATACCAATATGGATCACCATATAATCTACAAAGCATCTCATGCTTTCTTTCTGTTGTTGAAGTGTTAGAAAAAAGTAAGTGGATTGTTTAACAAATTATATATCTAAGCAAGTGAAAAATTTGAACAGAGGAAAGAAAAACTAGTGCCTATTCTTCCTTTAGCTAGTAGCTTGTAAAATACTGTAAACTGAAGGTAATAGTTATACAGAGTTACAGTGTAACTCCGCCACCAAGATAAAATCTCATCCTTGCCAGTCAAACTCCAGCTTTTTTTATGAGCTGCAAGCCAATAAGCTGATACGGTAAGTCAATCGCTGTGCAGCAAAGTGGTGTTTGTTTCACTTCCTTTCTAAGTTATTCCTGGACCTCTGTGTTTTGTATGCAGAACAATAAACTTCATAATGCTGCCCTGTTAAGAGGAAATACTGGCCCAGTGAGAAGAAACTGTGTGTGTGTTTTTATCTGCCCCAGAGCAGAACAGCCCAGACTGGAGTCAGCATGGAGTTGATGCCTAGTAGCCGTTTCCTCTGGTTTTAGCTGTCTGGGTGACAGCAAACTTTCCTCTATGGCCAGTCAGAGCAGAAACAACAAAATCCTTCTGGATCTGGTGCAGCAGCCGGGAAACAACCAATGTGCTGACTGTGCAGCTCCTGGTGAGTATGCTCTCAGATTTATGATTTCTGAACATTTTGCATACTAGGGTTTTCAAGACTTTTTTTTTTATCCGTTCCTGATTATATTGTAATGGTCTTATTTAACAAAGTGAAAACAGTAAATAATCACTTGGAGCCATGTGACATTTTGATGAAGAGAGCATTTAAAGTTGTGTTTTATTGCTTTGGTCACGTTTCAGCATAAACTTGTATTAAGGGAAGCTCTGACTCATATATAATTGTGTTATGACCCAATTGTTCCTTTTATAACTCCCAGCATTTGCTACCATGAGGACAGTTTAGACAGTATTGGCCTGTGTGACAGGAAGACATACAGAATACTAACTTTTTCATCTGCTTTTTTCCATCTCACAAAGTAAAAATTGTGGTCTTTCACTCTCACAGAGCCTGACTGGGCCTCGTACACTCTTGGCATGTTTGTGTGCCTAAACTGTTCGGGCATGCACCGCCACCTGTCTGCTGTCAGCAAAGTGAAATCCATACGCCTGGATTACTGGGAAGATTCCTTAGTGCAGGTAGTGATTTGTAATATAATATTTTTTTTCTTTCCAGTTTGCATGCGAGATCGTGTTTCTTTCAGTGTCTGACCAGATTTTCCTCAAATGCACCGTTCTGTGAAAGAGACAGTAGACAGTGTTTCAGTTCCTATGGGGGTTTTTTTTCTTGTAAAAGAAGAATAATGGCTTGTATAACATGTTATTACTCATTTTATCAGAAGAAAACCAAAATATAGAAAGTGTTTCAAACTAAGTCCACTCTATAAATCTTGACACTGTTTGTAGTCAGTGGCGGGTCTTGAAGAAATAATGGCAAAGGAAAATTGATAACTCAGAAGATAAATTTGTCCTGTAGCTGGTGGGATACCGGCTACAGGACAAACTGTAGCCTGTTATGGGTTTGAATTGCTCCGTTCATCTCAGTTGTTGTGTCCTTGGGCAATATACTTTAACTCTGTGCTGTTCATCTGTGGACTTTAGTATTTGTTTAGTAGTAAGCTACAGCATTTCTATGATAGTTTTAGTGCATCATTTGTTCAGAACATTGTGTTTCCATCACTTTGGAAAAGGTTGAAAGAATTTTTCAAAAATAATTATTCTACCATCATTATCAGCATTAAAGATTTTTCACAAGAGAAAAACAGCTGATATTTTCCCTAGGATTGGACTTTCCACCAAGGTTCATATAGGCTGAGTTAAGTCCTTGGATATCTTGAAGAAATAGTAAGACTCCACAGACATCACTTAGCAAGTAAATGACAATTTCTATTACAAATGACATAGTGAAAAAATAGGGGTTGCTTAAAAATTATTCCAGCTTGTAAACCCTGATAAACAACAAAAAACCCTTAGGGAAAACCAAAATCAAGATACCAGTACAAACAGTTCATACCAGTCGCACAGAGGTGGAAGACTGATTATCTGGGGAAAGACAAAAACTGGGCGCCTCTTATTCAATTAGTTATTTATTATTAACAGTGTGTCTGCTGAACTTTGGCCAAGACTTGGTGAGACAACAGGACAATGGGCTTAAGAACAGCAGGAAACCTACAACAGAGAGTCTGAAAATGTAAAAGGACAAAGGCATTTTGATGATTCAAAAACTGTACATAAAGAGTTGGGCTGGGACTTCAGTAAGAGGTTACCAGGGTAGCTGTTCGAGCTCTTACAGTTTTAGGGGGTGGGGGGCGGATAAAAAATATTTAGATTTCATTAATATTTGTGCATGTTTTTGCAAATACAATATTTTCTGGATTTTGCCTACCAGTCAGGGGAGATGTTCTGCTGGATGTTGACATAGATAATAACATCAACAAGCCTACAACACAAATGTTCCACAAAGTCTTTGTTTTTGGTGTGTTTAAGTGAGTTTGTAACATTGAGGGCCTAGCATGGTTGCTAGAAGTTTTTTTATAAAGAGGAAGACATTTATAGAAGTCATCTTGTTTGTAAGGATTTTTTTTAATAAGTCAGTGAGCCAAGCCAAAGGTAAGTGAGTCAAACGTCATGAAAAAGAGGATGACATCTAGTTATTAGTGGTGAATGGGGTTATACAAACTAAATCATGGCTTCTGCTTTTTGACTGATGTTTTGACAAAAAAGACATGATGTAATTTTGTCAAAGGTTGTTCATGTCAGTTGTTATCGTATGTCATGATTTATAATAAGAAAGGTTTGCTTCATGTATCCAGTTAAGTTTAAAACATTTGAAGGAAACTGAATAAACATGTACTGTCCTTTTGTAGCATTTTAAAACCCATCATGCTGTGGTTTCAGTTCATGCAAGAGCGGGGGAATTCTGTTGCTAAAGCCTTTTTCGAGAAATGTGTCCCTGCCTTCTATTACAGGCCACAGCAACACGACTGCATGTGAGTGACCTTCATCGCATTTGACACGTATTCACCTCATCACCTTAGCATAGATGGAAAGCTAATACTAAACTGTCTCAACAGGACACAGATATGGAGCAAATGCTTGAGTAAATAATGAAAAAACTTCTGCCACCCAAAGCAACGTGTGTTTATGCTTTGTTTCAGTGTTCTTAAGGAACAATGGATCCGTGCAAAGTATGAAAGACGGGAGTTCACGGGAGAAAACAGCGAGTTTCTTCAGACTTACAACTTTGGTAACCCTCTTGAACTTTTCAAGAACATATACCACTTAAAAGTTAAATGGTGCTGTTGTCACACTGTTCCATGTTTTTAAGTAAAAAAAACATTATAAAGGTCTAATCCAGTGGAAATAAAGCAAGTGTTGTCACATCTTTGAAGATTGTGCATTTCTTTTGATGCACTTTTCCTTAAATAATGCATGCATATTGGGATCAAGAGTGTGTGATTCACAGAGTTTTACTTCATCAGGACAGGGTTAATTAAATTAATCATCTAATTTTTTAATATTTAAGAATCAAACGATCATTTCAGGATGAAAGTTCAATTTCCATGAATGCCCTTCGGTGATCAATTGACTATTATAAAATTATTCATATGCTGTCAGTTTCACCTTCAAACGTTCAGCATACCAAGCAGAATGAATGTTCACCAGCGCAGACAAAGTGGCTGCATAGGATATCATGAGCTTAGGTAATGATATTACTAGGTGATTGCTGTGATAGATTGGAGTAGCATTTGAGTGATTCTGTAGTAGAGGGTGCAAGTGTGATACATGAAACTTGTGAGAGCAGCATCCTCTGGGAGCAAAATTTGTTGTCTAAAAGTCTGCCTTCACATGTGACAAAATTGTGTATGCGACACTGTTGAATAACTATTAATGTGATGCTGGATCCTTCTTTATCTATGGAAAGGATAGCTTGACAAGGGCTTTTGAAATGTGAACCTGATTTTCAATAATCTATGTAATGTACCCACTTTAGATTTATTTGAATCAACACTATGGAAGAAGGGCAGAGACAACAAACAGTTTCTCAAGAGAATCTTCGTGCTGTCGCAGAAGGATTTCACCCTCAGATACTTCACTAAGGAGGATGTAAGTTCTTTTCATTTTAAAAGCATGATTACATTTACTTCTTGATAATTTTTCTCTGTACTAATTACATTTTCTCATGAAAATCAAGTCCAAGGTTGCCAAAGCAGTTATCAGCATGAAGGATCTTAATGCATATTTCCAGCCACAGAAAATCGGTCATCCTCATGGGCTGCAGATTTCCTATCTGGAGGATGAGCGTACAAGGAACCTGTTTGTTTACCATGAGAATGGGCAGGTAAAGCAACTTGTCTTATATATCTGTCATTAGAGCAAATCCAAATATATGGAAATCATATAAATTCTTCCATTTATACTAACTAAATAAATAGACCTGGCAAAAAGTCCACTTTTACAAAATCTTCTCATCTATCTTAATTTGTTGTATCTCTTACTCCTTCCAGGTCATCGTGTCATTCTTCAATGCTATTCGTGCCACACGCTTGGCATATCTCTTGAAGAAACATCCCACTCTACAACATATTGATGTGAGACAACTTTTACTCTACTTTACCAAACACTGATGTGATCCAAGTATGTCATCTTCATTGGTTCACAATAAAATGAACATTAACCATGTTGAGTCAGACAGTAGAGCAGAGTTTGTTTGAATGTGGATGTGTGATCTATGATTGTCAAGTCTGACACTCACAGGTCAATATTGCAAGACAGTGTTACTTTCGATACAAAGAGTTTAATTTAACCCCTGCTCTAGCTCGCCTACAGATATTTTTGTTCCTGCTAAGCCCACCTCATGACACAATTTATAGGCTTTGGTTACATTTACTTTACTCTCACGTCTTTTGGCTATTTAGGGGTCACCATAGTGAATTTTCCAACTCACTCCACCCACATCATCTTCCACTGTAACACTAATTCTCTGCTAACTTTGCCTCATTACCTTTATAAACATTTTCTGTGATAATACTCTTTTCCTCCTTGGTGGCAGCTCCATCTTCACCACCTTCACTGACTCTGCCATGGAGCTTTCCAAAACATCTCAACATTTCCTTTGTGTCTGATTATATACAATCTTATTCACATTTGGTCACAAAACAGTCACTGCTCAGTCTATTGTGAGAGATTTTATTGGTAGGGCAAAAACAGAAGTGCATATTTATCAAGTGGAAGAAAAATGGCAAATGTTTTTTGTTGACTGTTAATTGGCTACTCTAGATTACCCTCAGGTGTGAGTGTATGGTTGTGTGTCTGTGTTTACCTGTGAAGGACTGGCAACCTGTCCAGAGTGTATCCTGCCTTTTGCCCAATGACCGGTGGAGATATGCGTCAGTCCAGTCGTTTATCCTTTGTAAGGATAAATTGTTATAGACGACGGCTGGATGGCTTGAAAATCCATTCTGACCGAGCTTGAGGTGTTTTGCAAAGATACATGTGCAACAAATTCCCTAAACATGCAAAGGTGGGAAAGAGATGCTCCAAAGGATTTGCTTCAAAGGCGTTTAAGACAAAGGTACTTTTTTTATATAGATTTTCTAAATGACAGACAAGAATAATTTCCTTCCACTTTACAAATATGGGCAACTTGACCAAATGTGAAAGAGTTTCAGGGTTATTGATACTTTTACAAAGAATTGTAGTCATTTCTGACATTGTCCTTGTTGGTTCTTTCCAACAGAAGTCTTAACATCTCCAGCTTTGTCTTTTTACCACTACCGCCATCTTCAAACCATACCTCACTGTATGTGTTTCATACCTTGAAGTTATCCATCTGTTACTACCCTGCCACTCCACTTCATACCGTTCTCCTTTACTTGACTCTTGTGTACTACCTCTGTTTCTGTTGAACTCACCCATCTACACTACAGCAATACCAAACATGTTATTACTAATCTAGTTTATGTTTATAAGATTACGTTTTTCCTACAGTACATAAAAATCATTAGAATTGAGCTCATCTGAGCTGCTGACTATTTAAACCACTATAAATTTTAATTTAGCAATTTTACCAGTATTGTTTTTGTTTCTTTTGTACAGCTAATACCTCAGATAACAAATCATTGCCTGAAAGAGGGCTACATGGAGAAAACTGGCCCAACGGTTTGTTGTTCTAGCACAATTTATGTATTTATCTGGACTAGCCCATCTGCCGTCCTTATCAGATTGCTGCATTTGTGTTTTTCAGCAACGTGAGCCGTTCAAGAAGAGGTGGTTCACTCTGTGCTCAGTGAACAGGAAACTCCTGTACTGTAAATCTCCACTGGTAATAAGCTGATCTTTTCTAATAAATGCACATGAATGTTTCTGTTGAAGTGTATTTATAGCTTTAAAAAAAAGTAATTATCGCGCAAACTAAATGTTTTCTTCTGGTTGCATTCAAAACTCTTTTCTATGCACCAAATTGTTAGGATGCCACGGATCTAGGCGCCGTCTTTATCGGGTCCCAAGACCACGGCTACTCTGTGTCAGAGAGCAGCGGCCGGTGCACGAGGTCAGGCCGGTGGCACTGTGGGATTGCGATGGAAACTCCAAGCAGGCAGTTTGTGTTCATGTGTGAGCAGGAGCAGGAGAGAAGGGAGTGGATGGAGGCCTTCAGAAAGGTCATCGCGCAGCCCATGACCCCAGAGGATTACGCCAGTACGATGACGTTGTTCCAGCAAACCCCATGCAGAGCATTTCAGATCAAAGACGCTTCCTCACTACCAACTCTCTTTCTTGTTTCCCTACAGATGAAGCCACTTTGAGGAGAGGGAAATGACTGGGACGTTTTGACAAAGTGACTTTGGAGCAGTTACTCCTGCAGCTGAGCTGCTGTGGCTTCCTGGGGCCGATGTAGATCAGAGGCAGCATCTTCTTAGTAATAGTTATTGTTTTAGTGGATGTAGAAAAGCATTTTTTACAGCATGCCTTATGTATTTAATGGAACTCAATATTGTATTTATTGAAATACTTACTTCAGATATAAAAAACAACAACTATAATAATCTAGAATAATCACACCAAAGTTCATGTTTTGTGTATATTTTTTATGTTACTGAATTTGCACATTTTTAAATCTTTTTTACTGTCTGTGACTCTAACCAAACAGGAATAAATATTAGATTATTTTACTACATCTATCTGTTTTTCCTTAGCCATCCAATCATCTCTACATCTGTCTCTTCATCCATTGTGCCACTGAGCAAAGATTCTTCAAACATTTCTCTAGAAATGCAGATCAACTCAATATCTGGCCTAATCTACATCTAGCTGAGAACAAACAAAAACAACAACAACACGCATTACAGTATAACTACAGTATAACTATAAACGACCTACATATCTGTGAACATAAAGATAAAAATTTTGGAACTGGATTTGAGTTTGACTTTTTTTTTTTCAGGACCTCTTACTGGAACATAAATCTAACATTAGAAGAGGTGCAGTACACAATATTTACCCACTGGCTAATATTAAATTTCTTCAAGTCCAGAAGCAGAACCGTCCTGCTTTCATCTGCTTTCCAACTCCTCTCCTCCACACGTTTGTGTATGGTGTTTCTCATTTATTGCCACACGTTGGCGCAAGTTGACCAACCTTTCTGTAAAGATGTGAAAAATATTCAGATGACACACTCGGATGCAGTTTTCTTGTACCAGAGAAAGCCAACTAAGACAAATGACCGACAACACAAATAAACTGTTCTATTTTAAAGCTACTCTAAAAGTGTTTATTTCAATGTTGCAAAAGTGACAAGTACTTTGTACGTATATCTGAAATATTTGACATGTTTAATCCTGTGTTAGCTGAAGTGAGGAGGCGTGGCGGAGCTCTGCCCGCCGATGAAGCAGTGCAGCGGGCGCAGAAACGTCCTCTGATTCGCTGTCTCGTCACGGCTGGGAGCTGAATGTCTGTCCGGCTGAGACTGGCGGCCAGGCGGAGTATTAGTTTATAACGCACCCTTCTGTCACCCCGGATGTTAAAACCGGCTGTGCAGTGCCGACATGTAGGGATGCGTCGCTCACTGGGAATCAGGGCGCAGCGGAGTTGAAATGCGGACATAGCCGTTAGCGAGCGGGCCAGGCCGCGGTGAGCTGGCTGGCTGTCCCCCCCCTCCTCTGCACCGGGGCAGGAGCATGAATGCTGAGCGCAGACCTCTGCATCGACTCTGTTGAAGACGTTGGAGAAGATGCGCAAGGACGTGAGGATATTGCTTGTGGGGGAACGTGAGTGAAGCTTTGGTTTGGCTGTCGGATGTGTTTGCAGAGTCAGCCTCTGTTCACTTTAAATGACACAGATGCTCCCACCAGAGCATGTGATGCTGAATGTCTTCATGATGATGATGATGATGATGATGGAGGCTCAGTGGTTGTCTCGCATTTTACTCTGGAATTATCTAACTGGTCTTTTGTAATTATTCCACACATTATTATTATTATTAAAAGTAGGTACTTACCCTTGTATTATTCCTTGTGAACATTTTTCCTGCATGCTTTTATTAATGCAAGTGATTAGCTGCAGCTTTTGGGGATGACAGGATGAAGGGAACTATGCACATATTTTATTTCTGTAATATAGTTTCATAAATTCAAAAAGTGTGGGTCAGTGACGTCATGTTTAAACAATTAAGTGATGCCCTCTAATCGTAGCAAATGCACTGTAATGAATTTAATCTATTTGTGAATTATGTTTAATGAGGATTTTCAGCTCAAATGCAACATTTATCTCTAACCTCCCTCCCCAGCCAAGGTGGGGAAGACGTCCCTCATCATGTCCCTGGTCAGCGAAGAATTTCCAGAAGTGGTATGAGCTGTTTACTTTTACACTGCTGCTTTTTACTGACCAGTTTAACGTGCAGTAATGAGTGTTTTCTGTTTGGTCCAGGTTCCCTATCGCGTCGAGGAGATCACCATACCAGCAGATGTGACACCAGAAAGAGTTCCCACACACATTGTGGACTATTCAGGTACAAAGAGGCCAGATCCGTCCCTCTTATCTGGGTTTTATCCTCCCCATAAAGTGACTTAAAACATTCATACCTCTTGAAGTTTTTTTATTTTGTTACTTTGCAGCTATGTTATTCTGTTAGGATTTGTTCTGATAGACCAGAGGTCTGCAACTTGCTTTGATGAAAATGCATGCAAATTCATGTCATATCTTTTTTATTGTAGAACCTAACAATAGAAATAAAATTGTGGATAGCTGAAAATGACTAATTTTATTTCATAGATGTTTATCAAAAAATATAAATGTTTTTTTTTATGCATATATTTTATGTAAATACGTTTTATCTAGCTGGACTTAGTGCAAAAATAGCTATTTGCAAAGTTAAGGCTCTAGACTGCTTTGATAGACCAACATAAATATGCATAATTGTAAAGTTATGCATGATTTATAGTTTTTTTACACATTGTCTCTTAACAATAGTGTAGATATGTATTCAGCTTTTCAGAATCAACAATTTCTTAAACTGTGTTTTGGTTTTGTTTCCACCCATTTTTTTCACTACAGACTCACATCTTTGTTTTGTCTTTTTAGCAAAAAAGCTCAAGTTAGGTTGGATGAAAAGCATCTGAGTTTAACAGTATTTTTTTCCAGAATTACCCTGTATTTACCTCCATCCATCTTCCCAAAAACTTTGACCAACTTCCATGTCCCTGCTTAAAGAAATACATTCCCACACCATTATGCTGCCACCATCATCTTTCATAATTTACTGAGAAATTGCTTGTCATGATAAGAATATGTCTATATCATGACAATGATAATCTCCAGTTAATGATGTCTGAATACTCCAAATATCCTATATTCTCAGAATTGTTTAAGTTGCTATTTTTCCCACCATTTGTTTCATGAGATCATTGATACATTTGAAAATATGATTATTGTGTGCAGTTTAATGATACAAGTCTCACTTTTTTATGTAAAAATAAGAAGCCTATTTCAAATGGCATGTTTTTAAGAGCCGTATTTTTGTTTGTGGGATTTTTACTGCAGTCACTGCCATATAGTCACCTAAAAAAGACTGCAGTAAAGTAGATAGTTATTTATCACAACTTATTATTGTGCCAAAAGTATCACAAAATATTGTGGTACATTTTTGCATGCACATTGTTCGCTCCTACTGCAGGCCTCTGAACTGCTTCTCTTTGCTCGGTGTGTCTGTTTAAATGGGAGACTATTGTTTGAGGTTTGCAGTTGTGTCAAACTGTTTATGGCTCTTGAGTTTTGAAGGATTTTTTGAGCAACTTTCTCCCTGACCTGTCTGCTATGTTCTACATGTCTTCATGTTGTTGTTTGTTCACTAATGTTCTCTAACAAACCAAGCAGGTCTTCAAAGAACAACTGGATTTATACTGAGATGAAATTACAAATGGTGGACTCTATTTGCTTATTCAAAGAGTTTATTAGGTGACTTTATTTTGGGGTATCAGGAATTTCAGCTTGCATCTAGCAGATTTGTTATGTTAAATATAAATAGCATGTCTATTTTCTTTTTTGTTGACAATTTGGCACTACTTTGTGTTGATTTAATACGCAAAACTTTAATAAAATACACCAAAGTCTGTGGTTACAGCATGACAAAATGTGAAAGGTACGACTACTTTTGTAAGATGCTTTACCTGTGCTCCTTCCACAGAGGCGGAGCAGACAGACGAGCAGTTGTTTCAGGAGATCTCTAAGGTCAGTTAGTGAATTATGCTTAGCTCAGCCAGCTCAAAGTGTTTAACTTCAGGCGAAAGCCTAATGGCCGACTCTGCTGATCTCTCCTGTAGGCAAATGTGATTTGCATCGTCTACGCTGTCAACAACAAGACATCCATCGAGAAGGCGAGCCTCTTCTGCTGCTGGCATTTCCATAATTTGCTTACATATCAGTTAAACATTTCAGCACATGAGACCGTCAGTGTGATTGTTGGAAGACTAAAAATTTGAGAAATAATATATTCTGTCCTAAATATCTTTACAGGTGACAAACCACTGGATTCCTCTCATCACCGAGAACACAGACAAGGATAGCAGGTGTGCACATTTAAACCATGCAGCGGAGAGCAGATTGTGAAATTAGCTACTGCTCCTCTAAGACATTAAAAAACTATATAGAAAGAGAAATTCCATGTTTTTATTACTGTTTGTTTTGGTTTTTGACATGTTTGTCTTAATGTGCCCAGAGTTCCTCTTATCCTGGTGGGGAACAAGTCAGACCTGGTGGAACACAGCAGCATGGAGACCATTCTGCCCATTATGAACCAGTACAGTGAAATAGAGACATGTGTTGAGGTGAGAGAGTGTAACGTCTGCAAGAATAATATCATACAGTTTGTTCAATGATAAATACATAATCAAATTATGTACACAACATCATCTGAATTTATTGTCATCCCCTGTACAAAAGCGTAAAAGGCTTTGAAATAAATTCATCCTTGAATGCAGTTGCATAATCTCACACTGAAAAAACCCCACTGAAAATCCAATAATGCCAGATTTTTATTTATTTTCATTTTCTTCTGGTATTTCAAAGATTTCATAGTGGCATGAAATCTAACAAGAGTGCTATAGAAACAGGCCAACATTACTGGGACAGATCCTCCACCATACTTTAAATCAACACTTTGTTTCAAATAAACCTGCAGTGTTTGTTTCTGAAAACACTCAGTCTTTGTTTCATCTGACCAAAGTGCTTTAGTTCCTGTTAAAGTCCCAGTAGAGTTCAACAAACTCCTCACCATTATGCTTTTTCTGGCATCATTCCCAAACAACAAGTTGGCAAGTAGGTAGCATCTAATGGTTGTTATCAAAACTATTTTTTTCCCACCTCCCGAAACACACATCTGTCTCATTTAGTCAGCATATTCTCTCTATATAATCTGATTGCTTTATATAAGCCCAATCTTTCAACATTTAAATGGTTGCTTTTCAGCCCAAAGGGAACTGTGTTCTTATCATGTTAGTACACTTGAGCTCATTGTGAATTTTTACATTTTTCTTAAAATCACTCGGTGTCTTCTTTTGAGATTAGAAAAAAAATTAATTTTCTACATTTCCTCAGTTTGTCTTGAACTCCCGACAGGAAATTCTTACATGTTGATGATCTCTAAGCAAAGCTCCACCTGCGGCTGTTTTTTCAGACGCACCAATTAGTCTGAAGCGTTGCTTAGACGGATCGCGTGTCTTAATACCCTGTCTGACTTCTACTTAGAGCAGCTCTTTAAGCAGTGCTTCTTTTTCTCAGGGCTTCAAACCTGCATGTGAACATAGGAAAAACACGCACATATAAGTTTTGTTTTATTCTTCTGTTCATAGTGTTCGGCAAAGAACCTGAAGAACATCTCTGAGCTGTTCTACTATGCCCAAAAGGCAGTCCTCCATCCCACAGGTCCCCTCTACTGTCCTGAGAAAAAAGACGTAAGCAAAAGGAACAAACTATGCACCTCTCTTACTTTGCATCAAGACCTGTGCTGAATATAGATGCACCGATCAGAGTTTTAGTGGCAAATTTCTGGTCACTGATTTTTGCTAGTTCAGGTCTTTCTTTTAAGAACTCTTAACAAAAACAGTACTTAGTCCTGTTTTCTGGATATTAAACATCTGATTACTAGTAATTAGCATCACAAATGAAGTTCGAGATACTAACAGTGAACAGTATGCTGTGCGTATTTTGTGTAGACAGACAGAACTGGACTCTTCTGAGAGTTAAAAGCTTTTTCAGCGTCCTGTTAGCTGCTGAAGCTAACAGGACTTCAGGTTTCTGTTTAAAGCTCAGTGTGAATGAACACCTGATTATCCTCCATTGGAAATAGATTCCTTTTAGAAGCTTTTTTGGGATTCAAAAGACTTTATTTTTGAAATCTGTGATGCAGCAGATTGCTAACCTACACACCAAAGAGTGGTGTTGTTGGTGTAAACTGCCACTACTTAGATACACTAGTCATAAAAGATATAAAAGTACTTAGTTTCTGGCTGGCTAAGTGTTTTTTTTTTTTATTATTATTAATTTTGAATTTGTTACTTGAATCTGTCCTTGCAGATGAAGCCTCTTTGTGTAAAAGCGCTGATCCGAATCTTCAAAGTGTCGGATTTGGACAATGATGGAATCCTCAATGATAATGAGCTCAACTTCTTCCAGGTGAATTGGCTGTTTGTTTGTTTGTTGTTGTTTTTTCAACCAGACGCAAAATTCTGCAAGTTAACTTTCATTGTCTTTACTCTTAACAAATATTCTTCTGTGTCAGCGAGTGTGCTTCAACAGCCCGTTGGAGCCTCAGGCATTGGAGGACGTGAAAAACGTGGTCAGGAAGAATTTGATTGATGGAGTGCAGCATAATGGACTCACTCTAAAAGGTTGGAACCGGTGATCTGGCCTTTAATTACATTTTCATGCATGCATGTGCCAGCCTTGCTTTATTCCTGACTGTATTTGGCCCGTTCGCACCTTTATGCCCCCCCTGCAGGCTTCCTGTTTCTGCACACGCTGTTTATTCAGCGCGGTCGTCATGAAACGACCTGGACAGTTCTTAGGAGGTTCGGGTACGATGACGACTTGGAGTTAAATCAGGACTATCTCTTCCCCCCGTGAGTCTCACTTGATGTATCATAGATATTATACAGTGCAACCTTTACCTCTGTGTTTAAATACGAGCTAACGCTTTGCTCTTTTTAGGCTGAAAATTCCTCCTGACTGCACCACAGAGCTCAATCACAATGCCTACCTCTTCCTGCAGAGCGTCTTTGACAAACATGACAAGGTACGACCCTGCGCAGCTTGTTTTCTGTTTGCTTTAGCCTCTGTCCTGACAAGACACTCGCGGGAAGCTGCTCAGTACCAGAAATACAAACCAGCATACTTCTCCTCCTGCCAATACCGCCCCCCCACATCCCCCACCACCGAGGAGCTGAGGAGCGATTTAACCTGCTGGCACGGAAGCAGGATTTACCGGAGAATAAGCCGGAGGTTAAAGAAGGGAAAGTCAAAGGTTGAAAGTGGCAGATCGTGCCGCTTATATGTTGTAGTGATTAGTCTCCACCTAGAAATGTGTAGCTACATCCAGTCAGGTTTGTTTTCTGAGGATGGATTCATCCCAGGTTTTTCATTTTCTCTTCACCTCTTTATGGTGGTTTTGAGATTAATGGGGGGGGGGTTTCTAGGCCTGGGATAGTATGGAAAACAAAACTGAATTGAACAAATTATCTATATTTCTCAACTTTTTTCCTGTCCATAGTTTAGCTGTATTCATCCTTCCTGGTTTGAACATATTTGAACACTTTGCATATGTCTGTCATGAATTAATAGTGAAGTTCTCTATTTACAGTATATGTTGGTTTATTAGGTTAAAAACCATGGACTTTCAATTCTAGCAAAAGTTTAGCATTTAAACTAAACTTTTGCTAGCATTAGCAGCCTGGGAGTCATAGACTTTATGTAATACAACACAACGTTGCAGATCAAGGGTAAACCACCAGGTTGGGTTGTAACTGCAAGAATATTTACAGAGCCATTCAATCAATTGGAATTATATGAAAAAGCCCATTTAAGTGAAACATATTATATAGTTTAATTACAAACATGGATTTTTGAAAGCCTTTATTTCTGTTAATTATGATGATTTCCCACTTACAGCTAATGAAAACATGACATTTAACATCATAATATTATATCAGACCAATAAAAAAATGTATTTGAAAAACAAGAACATTTTTCCCATGGCACTAGAGATCTGGTCAACCGTATTTATAAAAAACCTTTAATGACTAACAGGATCGTGACTGTGCCTTGTCGCCTGATGAGCTGAGGGACTTGTTTGACGTTTTCCCCTACATGCCCTGGGGTCCAGATGTCAACAACACTGTTTGCACCAATGACCAAGGCTGGATCACCTACCAGGGCTACCTCTCACAGTGGACGTGAGTACTGCAGATGGGAGGAGAACACTGCAAAAACACATAACTTTCTGCTGCCTAATATCTTAGTACACTTGAAATAAGACAAAACTAACATGCAAGTAACTTTTTAGCAAGATATAGAATTTTGTTTTAAGACAACAATTCCTTAATAATTATGGAGTACTTATTATTTTAGACCAACATTTAGCTTTATACTTTTAATATAGTTTTTCGTGTTTCTCTTTCTTTTGGTTTTGTTGTTTTGTTTGTATCTCCTTCTAATTCATGTAAAGCACTTTGAACTGCCATGTTGCTGAAAATGTGCTATATATAAATATAATTACCTTACCTAATATAAATGAGAAATACTAGTTCTACTGGCTTATTATTTCACATTGGCAAAATGTCGTGTTATATGAAATATTCAGCCAGTTGAATTAGAACTATTAAGGAATTATTGTCTTAAAATAAGCTACTTAGTCTTGCTGAGAAGTTACTTTTAAGTTAGTTTTGTGTTATTTCAAGTGTAATAAGGTATTAGCACTAGAATCTAGTCCCAAATACTAAGTAAGATTTTGTGTTTTAGCAGTTTATTGAATAATTTCTGCTTGTGGATAGCTGGGCTACCCACAAGCTACCCACAACCCTATATCACCATATAGGCTTATACACTGCTCAAAAAAATAAAGGGAACACTTAAACAGGTGTTTAACACTTAAAGTGTTCCCTTTATTTTTTTGAGCAGTATATATAGCGTTTATATAACCCTATATGGTTATATAGACTAACCATATAGGGTTAGTCTATGTATGCC
Source organism: Xiphophorus hellerii (assembly GCF_003331165.1). Classification (NCBI taxonomy): domain Eukaryota; kingdom Metazoa; phylum Chordata; class Actinopteri; order Cyprinodontiformes; family Poeciliidae; genus Xiphophorus; species Xiphophorus hellerii. The sequence goes on along the minus strand of NC_045676.1, from coordinate 10,458,394 downwards.
TATGTTAGGGCTCTGAATCAGAGAACAGGAAGTGGCAGTGAACACGTTTCAGTTGTGCTTTAATTTAAAAAAAAAAAAAAAAAAACAGCTTTAATGGCCAAAATGAACAGAATCAGCCATTAATCCCATGTAAAAAATGTAATAAAAAACAACTAGGAACAAAGTGAGTGACGACAGCAGAAAGGAAGCAATAGAGCTTCCCGCTAAGCCGCAGCAGATCAGACGTCAGAAGCTGGGAGGCCTGTAAGGATCCAACTGGACCAGTTCTTAGCCAAACAAACGGTCGGTAGCCGCAGCTCAGCCTTAGTGATTACTGTACTTTGTTTATAACAATATTTAAAGCAACAGAATTGGCATTCTGCACCATTCTGATATTTGTTCCTCCTCTGCTTTACAGTAACTCTCCTGTTTAAATTTGCAGCCACATTACCATGTTATTAGGGTTATAGCAGGAAGAAATGCACGTGTTGTCAGCTGCCAGAGCTTATTGGAGCTTAATAGATTTAGGTTTACTGAACAGGAAAAGGAAATGTTAAGCATGCTCAAGCCACTTTAAACTCAGGAAAGGGATATTATATTAGACTCATAGAGCTGTAAGAATCACAGAAAGATCAGACGTTTATCTTTTACTGGTTTCCTCCTTTTATTGAGCTCATTCTGACAGACTTTAACTCAGTAATGTTGGACAAGAGAGGGTTTTATTCTTAGAAAAAAAGAACAGGGTACAGACTGGGGTTAAAGTATTTTTTTAGGTCTTGATAGTCATGATAAAATAAAGTATGGAAAAATATTTCTATTTACAGACTTTGCCTTATTCTTTTTATTATGGTGGCCTCCCTATTGCATTTTCTTTCTTACATCCACCCTTTATTCCTTTCCTTTTTCCTTGTGTACTTATCCTTCCATCCCTTAATTATATTCTACCTCTCTTTCTTCTTTGTGTCTTTCCTTCTTTTCTTCAGTCCTCCTTGTATCTTTTGTTCCTCCTTTGCTTTCATGTTAATTTCTTTCCTCTTCTATTCTTCCTGTCTCCCTTGTTCTGTCATTTTCTTTCTTTCCTTTCAACCTCTTTGATTCTTTGATCATATTCATCTTGCTTTTTTGCAGGTTAACAACTTATTTGGATGTCCAGCGATGTCTGGAGTATTTAGGCTACCTTGGCTACTCAATAATTGCTGAGCAGGAGTCCCAAACAGCAGGAATTACAGGTGAATTTTACCAGTGCAGTGTTTTTCCCTTAATTAAACAGAATACAGTAAAGTTGTATTTTTGTAAAATAATGCATAAAACTCGCAGGTGTGGTGTTGGAAAACAATGGCAGCAGTTAAACAATAATGTTTCTGTTGTCACTAGCTGCTTTGTGTCCGGCAGCAGCCTGATCTGATCCGCTGATACCTGTATGTGTGCTTTGGCCCCCTGCAGCGACCAGAGCTAAGAAGATTGACCTGCAGAAGAAACAGACTCAGCGCAACGTCTTCCGCTGCAACGTGTTTGGAGACATGAGCAGCGGGAAGAGCGGCTTCCTGCAGGCCTTCTTGGGTAGAAACCTCGTGGTAGGCGCCGGAAACAATGTTAACGTAGAGAGAATACACAGACCAGCTACAGCATATTAAAACCACAGACTGGTGACGTGATTAGCAGGATTAACTCATTATAATACGCTTGTCAATAGGTGGGCTATACTAGGCAGCAGTCACTTCTTAAAATTGATATGAGAGAAGCTTGAAAGGTGGGAAAGTGTAATGATCTGATTAACCTTGAGTAGGGCTGGTATTTATGGCTGGACTGGGTCATAACAACAGGTTTTAAAGAAGTTCCACTTGCTTGACCTGATGCACCAGTATGGCATTTTGAGATTTTCCCTCATTCTAGAATGGTGATTATTAGTAACCGTTTAGGTACTAATAATTTTATTTTTTTTAAAAACATTAGTTTTATGTTTCCTTCAGTTTTATTTGACAGTGTGAAATGTGTTTTATTTTGAAATAAGTGGGAAACTAGGCATCCATTTCATATTCTAAATAAATAATGATAAAATAAACAATTTATGTTTATAGTTAAAGTTTGGACACATTATTTATGTAATTTAACTAAGTTTACCTTCTGTATTCTGTCATATAATTGTTAGATGTATAACTGTCTGATTTTTTTTCTCTAATTTGACCTTTCAGCCTTGTTGTTGTATTTTACTTATTCACATGACCTATTTTTATTTTATGCAGTAGGGATTGTAGATATGTTTATGTAACATTCCACTTCTTTCTAGCGACAGAAGATGATTAAAGAGGAGCATAGATCCTACTACGCCATCAGCACAACATATGTTTACGGTCAGGAAAAATACCTTCTGGTGAGTATTTGAAATTCTATATATTTTCCATTGTGTGGGTTTTAATTATATTTTGTAATCCATATGTTATATTGATTTATGCCATCAAAATTCATATTTTCATTCCAAGACTCCATGTGAACATATAAGGTGGTGAAGTTCAAAGCTTGAAAATTAAAATCATGTTACTCAACAACAACATTTAAGCTAGCCTTATAAATGTATAGATGTTGTGCATGATGCTTATACTTGTACTAGGCCACCATGAAGTGATTAGAGCCAGTTATACAAGCTTCTTATCTTGTTCACTTGATGTTTTTGTAATGCATACTCTTTTCAGTTTGACAAAAGTATTAAGATTGTTTTTTAAAAATTGGAGCCATAGTTGGTTTTCCACAAGAACAATTTAATCCAAATTAATCTCCTAGCAAAGTAAAATCATGAATTTGGGGCAGCTTCACAAGTCATAGACTGCGAATAGAGTCAGTGTTTCAAGGGCCGCAACATACAGATCTATGGTTTTCATTGACTTTAACAGCTTGTATATATATATGGATCGCTCTACTTAGCAATTCATCAGTAGTAGAAATGATCTGCAAGTAACAGAACACGTTACATTATAGAGGAGCATAATTAATCATAACTTTTATGAGCAGGAAAAGTAGCAAAAATATTATTTTCCAAATTTTTTACAGTTAAAGTCATGATCACTATTTTAGCAGAAATTGCTATACGAAAGATTTTTTCTTTTGGTTTTTTGTTTTGTGGCACTTAGGTATAGCACTTAAGACATGGAGTAAATTCAGACTGAGACTGTTTAGCCAAATTTAAGCAATGCATTTCAGTTTAATATGCAAAATCAAAAAATCAGGTCAATTTAACTCCTCCTATGTCAAAGCGAGTTTTTAAGCAAAAGGGATAGGAGAAAAATATATTGATGCGCCGATGTGAGAGCATAACAGTAAGACTTAACAAATTAAGTTTATATTAACTTAATGCTTAAATTGACCCAAGTTACATTTGTGTATTTTAAGTTATATTTTTTCAAATTCCATGTTTTAAAAATACAGCAAAAAATTATTTATTGTTTTTCTTGTGGCTGCACAACAAGAAAGAGACAATGTGCTAATGAAACTCCTCTCTTCATACACCAAACATTTTTAGTTAAACATAGACTTTTTTGATGACTAGTGTCATAGCAACATGCTGCTCTGTGCTGTGGTTTGTCCTACACAGCGTTTCAAACAGTGCAGAACCTTACCTGACCCGGTCACAACATACAGACAGGAAACTGCAACGACCAACACAGTCACTCTTTTCTTGCTTTTTCACTGTGCACATTATTGCAAGCAATTACTTTGCTATTTTGTTCCTGTTTTCAATAATTTAGAAATCATACGGGCCTAACAGAGTAAATAAACTATGATCGGCTTTTTCTACATTAATGGTTGATTAAGCCATTCCTTTGCAGCTTCATGAGGTATTCCCAGACTTCGACTACCTGACTGATGCAGATATGGCCTGCGACATTGTCTGTCTGGTGTATGACGTCAGCAACCCCTACTCATTTGAATACTGCGCCAAAGTCTTTAAGGTGGATTGCTGTGCATTGTTCACATATCAATAGAATTCCATCCAAAACTCTGAACTTTAAGATCTCTCCGTCTCGTCTCTTCCACAGCAATACTTCATGGACAGCAAGACTCCATGCATGATGATCGCAGCGAAGTCGGACTTACCCGAGGTTAAGCAGATGTACGGCTGCAGCCCTCTGGAGTTCTGCAGGAGGCACAAGATGCCGCCTCCGCAGTCCTTCACCTGTAACACGGCAGCTGAACCAAACAGAGAAATCTACACCAAGCTAACCACGATGGCCATGTACCCGTATGTATGCCGGCATTTCAATTGTGTTCAGGCTTGTAGGCTACACTGTCTTCTGTGTCTGGAATTGAGGAAAATGTAAAGTAATAGAAGTAGCAAAATAGAAACAAGGCAACAAAAAAACACAGCAGAAAGTTGTGAAAGAGAAGAGAAGGTACAAATAATCTGATTTGTTTATCAAACAAGGCAGGCACTGGTTCCAGATGATGCACCATCGCCCACATATGGTAATGGATATATTGGAGCTCTAAATTACATTTGCTTGTCAAAAAAGTTCATTTTAAAATTACTTATCTGGTTTAAAGAACAATAGACTGGATGACTGTGATTTATTTATTTACAATTTTTTCAAGATTTATAGGTTGTCTGACTTTTATTTATATTTTTGCCCTTTTAAATGTAATAATTTGTAATGTGAAGTTATGATTATATGCTTCCAGAGTATTTTTTTCAGCTTTGACCTACCTGCAGAAATGAACTGTTAGAAACGGAGAGAGAGAGAAAATGGGGAATGCTTTTACTTTTATGATCACCGTTTACCGGTTAGCTAGAAAAGTCTGTGTAACAGCGCTGTATGATGTAACAGCGCTGTATGATGTAACAGCTGCAGGTGGCACTCTTTTTCATCATGCACTATATTCTTCATGCATTCACAATGCTGGGTTTGGGATGTTGCTTTTGGGTTGCGTATGTAGCCAGTCAAGCTGTTTTTAACTGGAAACACAAACCATCTTTCATCCTGTAGTTAAGAGTGAAACTAATTAAAATATAATTCCCTTTTCCCAGCCTGTGCTAGTGAACGGGAATTAGTTGTTTCATGTATTTCTGTTTCATATGTTCTATTATATCAACATATTTTCTTTTGGGTAGTTTTACAGTGGTCTTTCAGACGCTTCTCTCTGCGTCCTGTAATGTTTTATAGGGACATTAACAATAATGGATTGTTTTTCTAAATGCAGAAAACCTCAGAAATACTTCTGTGTTTGTTGAGTACCTGATTACCTCATTTAAACACTGAACTTTTTTCTTCTGTGTTTGTCCTGTTCTTGTCTGTCTGTTACGCAACCTGTACGTTGGTGTGTTTGTGCCGGTGTGTGTCCTCCCTGCGTCTCTCCTCAGCCACGCCCGGCTGCGCTGCATGTGCACCTGCAACCGGTGCACGTTCTGCTTGTGTCAGAACCTCCTGAACTCTGAGCTGCTGCAGACCGTCAGGGCCAAACTCTACGCTGTCGTGCTCAGAAGGTCTCTAATGGAAACTTCTTCTTTTTTCTCCTTCTTTTATGTGTTGACCTCGCCAGCGCATGCTTGTCTTCCCGTTTCCCTACTTTGCTTCCTTCATTCGTCATTCTTAATCAGACTCTTAGGTGATATTGATAGTAATTCATCATTAGATTGATTTTTAGGCAAGTTTTGTTTTTAAATTATTAAACTTATACACAAAATAATTTTTTTTGGTGTTAAATAGTCCTGTTTTTCCCTCCTGACAGGTTATGTTTATCTTGATTTTAATTGTAAAGGCCTATAAGCGTCATCTTTTAGACTTTATTGTTGACAAGGATTGTAAGCTGCTCAAACTGTTCATTGTTATATAAATTACATCTAACAAAGTTCTTATTTCTAGTCCTGCTGTCTCATGTCCTAACTCTTAATCCTCTCATCTCTCTGCCTGCCTGCTTCTTCAGTGTCTTCACATTTCAAAGCTTCTGTCATGTTTTGTTGTTCACCTTCAGTTGCTTCTTCTGATTCTTCTTTTTTTTTTGCTACTGTCATTGCTTAGACTTTTATTTGCCAATTTGATGTGTACTGCAAAGAGGCAGTAGGTAAAGTGAAAGAAGTGAATATTTAAATCGCAAATAGTCAGTGAATCAGAATTTGGTTTTTGTGGCCGATTTCTGGTTTTGAAAAGCTTTTACCTAGCATTACTAACTCTGCCCAATCCCAGTTTCTCTTTTAAAAAAAATTTATAAAACGGCATTTAAGACATATTCTCTATCCATCCAGTGTTGGATAATAATCCCTCTCTGGCTTTTCATACCTTTGCTGTTTTGCGACTTTGTAGATTTTAGTCTTTTTGTGCTTCTTTTGCCAGATGCAATAGATGCCTTCTGGCAAAGGGGAGTTTAAAGAAACTTGCAGTTTAGAGAAATAAAATTGGCTCTTACTTAGTTATTTGTCTACCTGTAGTTGATAGGTTAGTTATTTTAGTTTGAAGAGGGGCATACATTCTCACGCAGTCTTTTATGAATAAACTGATCCAAAGAGGTCATGGACATGCAATGTTTTTAGAAAAGAAAGTTTTATGAGATTTTATGTTTTTTCTGAAAACACTTGCCAACAAGAAAAATCAATGAATTTGCAATAGTTAAAGTTGATGGGTAAGAGTAGCAGAGACGTCACATGGTGTGAGTGAAAGAAGTTGCTGTAATGTAGCTAGCATGAATAAAACCAGTATCTATTTGTATATTGCCCAGAGGATATAGAACCTTTCCTCAACTACTGAGAGTTTTGAAATGCTTACATTATTTCCATGACAGGAAACTGACAATGATAAAAACAAATCCGCTTTATTGCAATACACTCTTGTAAAAGAGATCTTTGATCTCCAGGAGTCCTGTTTGAATAAAAGTTAAAGAAGAAGAAGAATGCGCTTGGCCTTCCTGTTTTCTGAACCAGATAACAGGAAGACCAGAAACAAAATATGGTTTCCTGTTTGAAAGTTACTTCCACCTTTTACTGGTCAGGTTCAAGATGAAAATTGACAGATTCCAGTCATCATCTGATCTCTTGGTGCATCTAACATCGTTTTGACAAATCTGAAGTGCATAAACTCTACCTTTACCCTTCCGGTGCTTTCACTGTTCACATCTCTTTTATATCTTTCTTTGTTTCCTTCTATCTGTGTATTTACTTTTGTCTCTTTGCTCAACAGGCATATAATCCAAGAAGACCTGACAAGCTCCACCTTCTGGCTGAGAGCAAGTGTCGGGGCCACCGTGTTTGCAGTACTGGGCTTCGCCGTATACAGATTACTGCTGAAGACACGGTGATCACCTGGTAAAGTGATCCAACTTTTGTTACCATGGTACCCAAAAAGGCCAATTTTGACCGATCAACACATTTGGACATTTATGCATTTAGAATATAATGATTTTTGAAGAATCTCATTAAAAACTATAGATTATTGTTACAAGTCCCTTTTAATTGATGGAGAAAATATGTGTTCACATATAAACCTTCTACTTTTTCCTGATTCTTTCCACTTGTGTTTCTCATTTTGTGGATAAAATATTTATTTTGTAACAATATAATAATTTGCTTAATCTGAATAAAAATAACTAAAGCTATTTATATTTCTATAAAGATCTAGATAAGCTGCGGCTATGCCATGAGTTAGATAAAGGTATTTTTGGTTGCATGCTGATGTGATAGAGGTTAATTGCATTATAATGGTTTTTGGGCTGTCGGAGGTCTGTAAATAGTGTATGTAACATAAAATGGCTTTTCTGCTCATGCTTATGGACAAACAACAACAACAATAATAAGAGACAAATAGCCAAATCTTTCCACACATTTCTGTCTTGTTTGCACAGCCCAGTTAATCATCATTGGGTGTGAGTGTATAAAAGAAACACTTTGCTGCTCTTTCATGTTTTCCTGCAAAGGTCAGTTTTTACTTCTAATGTATGCATGCGTTTCTGTACTAAGAAAGTGGCCACATTTGTGTTTAGGCATGCCAGGTTTTTGTGACCTGCAAAAAACAGCAATGTTAACTTATTCCAGTTTTTTTTAAAACATGGATGCCATTCATTTGAGTGCTGGATAGTGCAGTTTGAGAAGAATAACTGAGTGTTGCAAGAATCAGCTCTCCTTGTCTCTGAAAATGCAATAATGTGGACACAAATGTCGCCACAGTATTTATGTATTTCTTCTGCCCCATCTTTCTGAACGTTTACAATAAATTAATGCCTATAAAATGTGGTGGAATAAAATCTGTTCTTTTCTGTCTGTCAGGTTCTAGTGAACATAATGGAACTTGCTAATATATATTTATCTGTCATTATTGTTTTTTTACCTTTTGGTTTTCCTGAATATTATTAGAACAATTTTTTCTGATGCACAAGGGGGCAGTATTGGATGGAAAAAAGATTTTAAACCATCTGATTGATATAGCACACAGTCATAATCAATAAAGAGGAAGATAATTGAAAAGTTTATTTCAGTTGCTCAATTCATTATGTGAAACAGACTTACTGATCTCCTGTAATGTACTTGTTCTTGGGCCTTTAGTTGTTAGTCGGGCTTGGAATGTGAAATATTTGCAAACCAGTTGAAAAACCCAAGTGCTTAATTGCATGTGAAACACCACAATGTTTATCAAATCACATAGAATTCAATATTAGGAAGACTTCATCACTCTGTAATGTATTTGATCCATTTTATATCACAAATTATTTACTCAACTAGAAGGTGGATATACAGAAGGATGATCTCTGAACATCTGATGAACTTTACAACATAGTGTAAATGACTGTGTTCATGAAAAAGTCGTTGAACTCTGGCTGTGGTTAGAACATGACAAAAGCTTTGAACTACCCTCTTCTAACGCCCTGTATTATTTTTATATGAGCTAAGTTTTTCCACTTAGCGGGTGTTTTTCCTGCTGCACATCTTGTCTCCCTCCTTTTTTGTTCACACCCTCTTCCCTCATCACCTCTGCCTCTCATCACAGCTCTGCTGTTGGCGTTGGATCAGGACCTGCAAAAACAAGTTGTGGCAACTCGTATGTCCAATTAGTTGGATACTTTTTTGAGCTTTGCCCTTGAAAGAGAATTCAAAGTGCCTGGATCATCTTTGCTTAGCTCTAAATCTTTTAATAAAATTGTCCATTTAGTTGCATTTTATGATCAGCTCTATGTAAAATATACAACTTTTGTTATTCTGAAGCCATATAAAAGCCATGTTGTGAAAATATTTCATAGGTAAACATCACAAGCATTTATAGAAAAGATGGAAATTATTTGTGTAAATCTGGTTAAAGCTGAAGCCAAATTAAGTTTTCATCAAAAGCAAAACAAATGCCTGGCTTTAATGTGTCACTGTATAGTGACCAGAAAGAAAATCTCTAAAGGGTATATGTATATACCTTAACTTCATTGTTTCCATGGCAATGCAATCACACTGAAGCACAGCGTTTTACCACAGGATACTGACATAGACCACACATGCTGCCTTCTCATAACGTGGCTTCCACCCATCTATTAAGTGTGTTTGATGTCTCTCCAGGTAATAGGTGGGTGCTTGTCTTTAATGGTGCATTGTTACAGCAGAGATGGAAGGATCTGTTTCAAACCTGGAATGATCAGGAACTTCACCTGCATCCCTTGATACTCCCTACTTTGTGCCTTTTAATAGAAGTGTGCATGCTTTGTGTTATTGTTTAGGCAGAAGTAGGAAATGTTAACTGGACATCAAGTGTGAATGAAGAGGCTTTTGAGTTAAAAATCTTAAACTGATCAAGTTATTGAACTACACTGGCTTGCAAAAGTGTTCGGACCACTCAAAACTTTTTCACACTGTCACGTTACAACCACAAAATGATTTTGTTGAGCAACAATAGGTTTAGTTTGGCTATTAATAACTAAATGTTGACATCAATTAATAAGGAAATTTTTAATTTAGATAAGAATTAACAAGTTGGGGCAGCACCTAATTATGAGATAAGTAATAGTCAAATGCTGTAGTTCAGTTTCAGTTGTTGCTTATACATACCTTCCTAATATGGCTTAGGTATTCAAATAACTATAGATGAAAGGACGAGTCCAACACTGCAGCTGCAATGATTGAACTGTTTCCTTTCTTTAATTGATGAACGAAATAGTGCTCCACCAGGTGTTTAAAACACTGAATGTTATTTTATAACCCTTTATAAGCGGCTTTAAATTTCTCCACCACTTTCTCCCTGACCTGTCTGCTGTGTTTGGTTTTCATGACGCCACTACCTCGCTAATGTTTTCTAACAAACCTCTGAGAGCTTCAGAGAACAGCTGGATTTATAGACAAAATCCATGAAAGTTAGCTGTAACGTGACACAATGTGAAAAAGTTTAGGGTTGTGGATGCTTTAGCAAGATTCTGTATATATCATACTGCCAGTGAGCTGAGGAGGTAGACACCCGGAGTCCCTCAGCAGAAGCCCCTCATCAGGAATCGCTGGTAATCCCTCGACCTCCCGCCCCCTCCCCGTTTTCTCCATCCCTCGTTATACGTTCCTGCGAGGACGTATGCGCAACGGAGCGGAGCCGCTTCATCTCCTGAAGCCGAACCCAGGCAGCGTCTCGGCGGACTCGGTCGGAGTGTTGCTCCCTGCCTCCCGGAGAGCTTCGTCCTCCCCGTCCCTCTCTCTGAAAAGCAGAACGCGCGCCAGGTGTCATGACGCACCAAAAAAACTGGCGCGTGTCCGAACTTCTCCCCGCAAGTCTGCCGCGTGCGCACATCGCTTGAAGTCGGGCCCTCGCTCCCTCTCGTGCGCGGATCAATCCAAATGAGAGCGTGTACGTCAGCCCCGGGCCCGTTTGTCATCTCCGTCCCGCTGTCACAGCTGATGATGTAATTGTTTCTCCCCCAGATGGATCCGCGCTCCGCTGCTCCTCCTGCGTCGCTTTTCTCTCGGAGTGAAAAGAGTCGCTGCAGAATGTGCCTCTGAAACTTGGACCGCTGACAGAAAACCACCACATGAGGACATTTTGCGCTTCAACTCCTGCTAAACTTGATCAACTTTCCTTAACAGAAGCGCGCGCTCGTTTGATGCATTGTGTTCTCGAGGAGGGAGATGGGGAGAAACCATCTGTATCTGGGGTCATTTGGTACGATCTAGTGGATGTATGGAGGAGAGCAGCCCGAGGATGACCGGCGGAACCCGGGAGGCTCCGGTGAACATCTCCCCGGCGGTGGCTGCCCACGCAGAGGGCGAGGAGATCGAGGTTTTGGAGAGCACCGACGTCCTTCCCGTAGCTCCAGAAGAAGTAGTAAGTCTGCATAGTAGGCTTAGACTCTCATCTGTAATGTCAGAAACCCGGGTGTCCGTTAATTGGATTATATAGAGTGCAAATTAAACTTTGAAGGACGCTCTTATGTCAGGACTGAACTGTTGAGACATTGTTTCTTGGCATAGGCTTATAAGAATTTATTCATTTTCAAACGAGACTTGCTCTAAAACTGCTGCATCCTTTTAATATTAAGACACTTAGATAATGTAGGGGTTTTTTTTGTGGCGGTGTACATCAGGGGTGTCGAACTCCAGTCCTCAAGGGCCGGTGTCCTGCAACTTTTAGATGTGCCTCTGCTGCACCACACCTGAATAGAATAATTAGGTCATTAAGGCTCTGGAGAACTGATCTACACAAGGAGGAGGTAATTAAGCAATTTCATTCCAGTGTTTTGTACCTGTGGCACATCTAAAAACTGCAGGACAGCGGCCCTCGAGGACTGGAGTTTGACACCTGTGGTGTACATCATTTTCAAACAGGTGCGCCAGCCATCTTTGGCACCTGAGTTTTTCTTCCTTCCTTCTCACTTTCACCTTCACTTGCTCTTCTCTTGTCTTTGCTTTTCCTGTCTCAGCAATGGAAATCTCTGTTTGACCAGGTAAGGAATGCAAAGTTTAAGTGATATGCATGCTTGTCTCTAGTGTGTGTGTTTGTGTGTAACCTCTAACCTACAAGCAAAAGAACCCTTTGAACCCAAGCTTAAATGTATTTCATTACATAATATGCATTTCAAAATGTCTCACACCACACTTTTCAGATTTTACTTGTATCTCTGATACCCAATATAAAATTCTGACCAACAAACTGGCTTCAGAAGCCATCTAATTCATTGCTAGAGTCCTAATGTGGTTTCATATAAATCCAGCTGTTCTGTGAAGACCTCAGAAATTTGAACATTAGTGAACAAACAGCTTCATGAAGACCAAGGAGCATCAAACAGGCCATGGAAAAGGTTGTAGCAGTTTAAAGCAGGATTAGATTGAAGGACAACAACCCTAAACATAGATCCATAATTGTAATGAAACGGTTTCGATCAAACATTTACATGTTTTACAATGGTCCAGTCAAAGCCCAGAATCTAAATTCAGCTGACAATGTGTGGCATGACTTGAAAATTTATTTCAGCCTGACTGGGAGTAAGCTAGAAACAAGTGAATAGAAATTTCAGGTTTTAGAAATGGAAAGCTGGAAGTGACATATCAGCAGAGTTGAAGTGAAAGATTTTTCAGCAAATTATTGACTCTTAGGTATAAAAAGTCCACATAATAATGTTCTAAATTTTGTTGGCAACAATTTAGAAAAATGTGTTCACTAGATTGTGTGCTACTTTGTGTTGGTCTTTTACATAAAATCCAAATAAAACAGGCAATGTTTGGGTTATAATGTCTTAATATGAAGGGTTCAAGGAGAATGACCTCTATTGCACGGTAATAGATAATGTTGCTTCAGAAAAGTTATATCTACCTGCCTAAAGAACAAAAACAATGTTAAGAGTTTTTTTATTTACATTTCAGGGCATTATAGGAGACAAGAACACAAGATATGAGAAAATCTTTATGTTACATGAGCTTTAACTTCAACATAAACATGAAGTGGACAGATTTTTACACAAGAACTAAAATCTTAATGTATTCATACACTCTAACTCTGCTGATCTGTAATTCTTAGACCATTCCACAGAAGCTTCTTTGTATGCTAAACTTTATCTATTTGGAAAGCAAGTGTGAATATGGAAGTGCCAGTTTCTCATTTAGGCTGATTAATCGATTGTATTTTTAGACTGAAATGTTGCCAAGGCCAGCTCTAAATCCCTCGCCTGCTGGGTAGCAATCATGGCACAACATGTAACAAGGCCACATCTCTGTCAAAGCCAGGAGGATCAGAGTGGGAGGACGCTGGGGGCCGAGGGTGTGTCGCTTGCTCACAGTGACCCCATAATGCCATTAGGACGACACATAATACTGGATGCATTGATCTATGAGTCAGGCCTGCCTTGTAAGAGACACATGACAGCATGCAGATGCACACAAACAGCCAAGAAACCCCAGGAGAAGAGAAACAGAGACCGAATGATCACACAAGCAGCCGGTTGAACTGACAGACGGCAAACGAGACCCCCACTGTCACACACACCCACACACACACACCCCCACACACACTTATTTATGCACAGCTATCACTGTGTGGGCCTGCTGCAGCACCTGCCTGGCCTGGGATGGGGCCCCCTACTTTCTGCTGAGGGTAATTATTTGTATTAATGTGTGCGTGTTTGTGTGTGTGTGTCTGTGTGTGCACAGGTTGGGTGGGATGTTCTGAGTTGCATCTGAGGCTCGTGTCAGGCTCACTCTTCCAGGGGTATACGGAGGTCCCCCTGGGATTATGTTGTGACTGTGTGTGTGTGTTGGTAAGGGAGAGCTTTCTATGGACGGCCATTGAATGGGCCCCTCAAGCCGCCATCTTTATGCGTGCCGAACGGCTTTGAGTTTCCTCAAGTGGGCGTCGGCCCAAAACAAAACGCGGGTTTGTCCAAATGGCGAGGTCGCTGGCCGCTCTGGCAGCTACAAATGTCCTTTCTCTTCTTTTGCTCTCTGTTCCTCCTCCTCACTCACAATGAGTTGCTCCATTTGTCAAGGGGCCGACCTTGGAGACACCCTGCTGCTGTGAAGCGACAGGAGGAATGATCACCAGGATCATTCAGTTCCTGAACATCAGGAAAAGCAGGGTTTTCTTTTTTCAAACTCGTGTTTGTGCAAAAAAGATGAATGAATCTAAAATAAAGAGCAAAGCTGGAGATTTAAGATGATGTATGAACACTGAAAAGATTATTCATTTATGTAAGTTTATTCTGATTGGATAGATTTCTTTATTTGGCAATATAATTAGATTTCAGTAAGATAATACCTCTAATAATAATACCTAATAATACCTCTGCTTCTCTTACATTTTATTTTCATTTGATTATCTGAGTTTGGATGAAGATATGAACCAAGAAGGTTAGGTGTCCTGAAAGTGTTTATCTGTTTTTTTTTCTTTTTTGTGACTTTTAATTACTGAAATTAGAAATAGCATAAAGTATGAGCACATTCAATGAAAATGTCAGTGACTCTTAAGAACAAGTGGCATTAATTCTTCCTTTCAGTTTGTTGGTATCTGATACAGAAACTATTTCAAGGTGCCTTCTTTCAGTCAGCTTTCCTGCACTGAACAGCAACATGTGGGGCATCATTGTATTTTATGCTCTTTGCATCCTGAGAACAACTCTACCCTTCTCTTTGCATCTCATTTAAAGGACTTATATCTGTTTTAATAGTACGATGGAAAATGTTAGTGGTTTTGAAACCATAATATTTCGTATCCCTGACTGTTACCCTGCTCATGGAAACATCCCGGTAAAGCATTGGATATACTCTTGCAAAGAACCTTTTACTGGCAATCTCAGGTGTCAACAATAAATGTTATGGACCTATATTTTCCGTTCAGATCCACAACACTCCTATTTTTACGATTTTGTAAAAATCGTAAAAAGCAACGGTCAGGACATGAAATACGGCAGAGAGAGAGAGATAGATGAGAGAAACATTTGCTGCAAACATCTTGAGGTCAGGAGCTGAACCCAAGAAGGTTGCACCAAGGACAAAAAGCCTCTTTATGTGGGGTGCACCGCCCTAATGTTACCCCATGCTCCGCCGCTGCAGTTCTGCTTTTTAACAGTAGATCACTACATAGATGTTTGGTAATAGTTATCAAGAGGGAGCAGCAGAAGAAGAGTCTAGAGCAAAATCTTGAAAGGTGAGGCCTGTGGAGAGTGTCCTCAGCAAGCTGGATGGAAGATGTATATTAAATATATATTTTATTCATCCTATTATTTTTGTCACTGGCAGACAGCTTTTCTGATTGGTTGACAGTGACATTAATCAATCTGCTCTGCTCTTCAAGCAAGTGCTAAATGGACAATATTTTAACAAAAAAAGACAAAAAACCATCCAGCAGCCCTGCTGTGGAAGACTGTGCAAATTCAGAAGGTATTTATGCTAAATGAGTGTAGTAATGACTGACTATTGAATAAAAGTGAGAAAAACATTCTAAAATGTGATATTTTTTTGGAACACTAATACTGTTTGGGAGGCCATGGCAAGGAAAAACTTGAGATCCCTGAGTCTAGAGCAAGTTCATTCCTCATATATGATCCCAGCAACATCAGCAGAATTCTGGCATTTTGACAAGAGATTAATTTAGCACAATAAAATGTGGAAAAAGTGTTGCACTGCGAATACTTTCTGGATGCACTGAATGTGCTCTACAAAAAAAAAAAAAACCTCTTGATGATTATTATTATTGATTATTGTTTGGCAACACATTGTGTAAGAACCACCAGCCATTCTGCACCTTAATGCTGTAAATATGTAGCCAGTTCATGTGACTCAGCTGGCAATTTGATCTGTATACAAAACCTTTGCCTTAATATCGTTTTCACTGACTCCCGTGTGGCTGAATTTTATTTGAGTTTCAAAGCGTCACAGGCTGAAATGGAAATGCTGTGTCGCTGTGTTCTGTCTCCCCCTTCTCTCCTCTCTCCTGTCCCTGGAGAGGATTTTGTTGCTGTGTAAGTGCTTCCCTCCTCTGAGGAGTGCAAACCTCAATGCTTCGATTCATGTTCCCCATCTCCTGAAACAAACAAGAAGAGTAAGCACAGAAACAGACAACATCTAATGAAGCTGGGGAGATGCAGTCAATGAGGGAGCTGATGTCTGTCCTCCACTCACACACACGCACACACACACACACACAAATCTGGAAAGGCTGGAGCAGTTGTGAGCTTGTTCAAAGATAATGGTATTATCACAAACAAGGAACAGGTTCTTTTTTAGATTCTACTTTCTCTGTCGGCTTACTCACTGCATCACTCTTGTGACACAACGTTCACCCAATTTCTAGATGCTATCACACTTTTTTTTTTCATGATCTCTTTTCAGCAAGTTTATACCAGAATGTAAAATGAGTAAACGGCCTTATGTTTTGCTCCCTGGGAGGCAACATCTGATGAGTTTCCCTGCCTGACTGTGACTAAGATTGTTAATTAAGGAATGTTTGACAAGGTCTCTTTGTCCCATCTGCTTCTCATGTTCACGGGTGAAGGGTTTTGTCAAAACCACATCTTGCTGTTAGCAATCTGCGGTAGGAGTTATTTAATAAAGCATTTAAGCATCACTTGGAGAACTCAGATGCCTCAGAGTTTGAATTGGTTCTATTTTAGTCTAGAGCTGCATTGAGATGCGGCGGTGACTCCACCCAACCGATCTCAGCTTGATTAGATCTGATCGATAACCAGGAAAGATAAATGTCCAACCTTTTTCTGATCACTTGACATACCATACCAGAACTCCCTGGTTACTGCTAACCATTGCACTCCTCAGTGTGGAAATTGTTACTGAAGAAAGACAACTTTTAATACTCATTTCCAGTATGAAGTTGTTGTTATTATTATTGTTATTATTATTATTATTATTATTATTAAGAATTGGAATGAAGACTGGTATTTTTTATTTGGATATCATTTAACACTTTGACACTTTGACTTTGAAGCTATTTGACTTGGTTGGAGATTTGTCTGTAATTCTGCAATAGTATCTTGTCCAGATTGTTCTTTTGTAAAACATTTTTTTGTTTGATAACTGCTGTTTTAAAGCCTTTAAAGTTTTAAAGCCAGAAAATATCTGATAAGAGGGCTGCCTTTAGTATTTGAATGAAAGACAAAACTTTCTTAAGGAAAGTTGTTAAGATGTTAAGACAACAGATAGCAGCTGTTAGCAGATAACAGGGAGCTCCTCTGTTTATCTCTTCACCATTTCAGTCTTTGTGATAGGAGACAAATGCTGGCAGTCTCTTGGATATCTCATTGTTAGATAAGAATCTAGACTGTTGTTTACAAATACTACTGCTAACCACACTGTCGATAGTCTCTTTAAGTAACATAGTAGACTTTTGTCTTTGCTTTACTTCTGGAGAAAACCCTGTTTTTCCACAACACACACAGTGTGACATTGCCGCTGCTTTTAAGATAAATATTTGATGACAGCTCAAGACAGGAAGGCAAGCAGAAGTACTTTGAATGTTGCTAATTATATTCTTAAAGAAAACTTGAATTCAGTTTTGGCAGGTTTACAAAATCTCAGTTTTGTGCCAAGATTTTTTTTTTTGGTAATTCTTAAAAGCTATCAACTACAAGCCTGTCAGATTGTGGGCTCAGTCGCCATCTGTGTGTTTGCATCTCTATGTGCCCCCAGCTGCCTTTCTGTTGACAGCCTGCTCCCAACGCCACCTTGAAATCCCCTCAGACATTTGCCCCCAGGAGCTTAGAGATTAAACACTTTCACATGGCTGCATACTTTCAATGAAAGTGTTTCCCTTTTCATTTCTTGGTCGGTGGCATAAAAAAAAGCATTGTATGCCACAGTCATCCTAGAATGACCCTTTAGGCCACACATATAAATGTTTTGCTGCTATTTTACTAATGTTGTCTGGAAGAGCATACTCTGTATGATTTACAGTCATCACTCCATGACTTCTGTAGCTACAATCAATGTAAACTGTATTTTATTTGTGCTAAACCTCTTGTTGTCTAGCTGGTAGAGCCTTACTGTATTCAATTTGCTCGAAAGGGAGGATTCACCTCCCAGGTAGCTGCTATTTGATGGGTAAGTGGGAAGCGGCAGCTGCGTTTAGTCGTGCGTGCAGGGAGAGGATGTCTCGCTGCGCCCTGTCAGTTTTACCCATGCTGCAGACAAAGCCGTGCAGAAAGTGAGATCATGGAGAGCAGTCCAGGACGCTGATTGTAGTTTCCTTTTGACTCTGTAAGGGATGTCTTTTCCCTTGCCTTCAGCTCCAGACAACCTTGAACTGAAGGCTTTAAATTTCAATGGAGCGGACCCAAACATTGTCTAAAAGAAAAGGAGAAAAAGTGTGTATTTGTGTTTTTGAGAACAAAGTTTATTTGCTTTGATTATATTTATTTATATGAATGTAAGAGATAAAACCCACCAAAAGCACTAACTTAATGTTTCTCCTTGGCTTGATGGTTAGCAGTTTCCTCCCAGCTCCTGGATTCAAATTTGTGTGGTATTTGTGTGGAGTTTGCCTGTTCTCTCTGTGAATAGTGTATTGATTCTCTCCAGTTACTCCAATTTCTTCCCAAAGTCCTAAAACATTTACATGAGATGTATTGGTAAATCTAAATTTCCCCTGAGTTTGAGGATGAATATTTGCCTTTCCTTTGTGTCTTTGTTGTCCTGTATTGGACAGCGATGTCCTGATACTAAAATTTCAAACTTTTTTATTGATACAAAGGAAAATATGTGATACTATAGTAAATTTTGCTGAACCCCCTCCAAAAAAACATTTGTAGCAGTCTATTAATGAAGATAAAAACAAAATAACACTGTTTACAATCAGTTCAGATTTGTAGTATTTTCTCTTTTGAACTTAAGATAATCAAATAGGGCCCAGATTCCTTTTAAAAAAACATTGGCAAAATACCTCTTAAATAATTAAATTAAGAATCTGAAATCAAATACCAACATCAACATTACTGGGCATAGAGCTTTATTACAATCAGTATCGAGAAACTGAAAACAGAAAACCAGTCTGGGCCCAGTTGATGATTTATTTATTTATTTTTCTCTCTGAATGCATTTGTCACCCTCTAGCAGATTTGCTCCCTTGTCTATGAGCGTTATTGCCCTTATGATACCAAAATATCCCCTTTAATTTAGAAATGATATTTGTGTGTTTGTGAATGCTTCTTAAGCTGTCAACTTACCAACATAAAGTTCTATCCTCCAGTTCTTTAGTCTTTTCCAGCTCAGAGTTGGTGCCAGGACAGAACCAGTTTTTCCAGTGCTGGTGCTTTAACGGTGTAAACAGTACAACAGGTGCTAAAGAACCACTTCAGCTCTGGAACTGGTTCTGTGGAAAGCCCCCGTAAAACAAGAAGATTGAAACTTCTGTGGTGATGCCAAAATACCAGATGAAATTGTGCTCAATTTTGCTAAAACTTTTTTCTTATTGTAAACAAACTATCAGGCAAATTTGCATTAAAAATAGTTTAAATATCACTTACTAAGCAACAAGGTAGGTAAACCCTTGGGTTTTTCATTGGCTTGCATTGGGCACAAAGTGTTTTCTTTTAATTCATTTACTTTACAACATATAAATTCTACAGAAACATCTGGTCAAACAGTAAGGAGAATTATTTACCTTTCATCGGAGCAATATGTTTCCAATTAGCAAATCAGTGAGGTGCTTTATATTTCAGCTGTAAATTGAGCACTATCTCTTTTATCTACATTATTTTAATACACCGATGTACTTATCAGCCTAATTGCCACTGACACACACAGATGGTGAGTTCACTGTTTGCTGACCTGCTCTTCCAGAGCTTCGTCAGCGACTGACACCAGCTGAGCCTTGGCCATGACTCAACAATAAACACACACTGAGGCATCACTGAGCTGCGTATTATTAATTTAGGATATAACAGTATTTATGAGTTTGGAATTACACCACGCCTCATTCTGTCCTGAACTACCTGGGCTGTGCTGTGATGGAATAACAACCAGAACCTTAAAGATTTTCTTGGAAAGATATAATCAGAGCTCATCTTTCCCCCCTCCTGCATCTCCCCTCCCCGGCTCTAAATAGATTCTCTTAATGAAAGGCGCAGTTCCAGTTGGCAGAGTGTGAAAACAGTCTCTGCTGAAGTAAAAATAGCTGCTGGATCTGTTGATCTGTAAATGGCAGAGAGAAGATGTGGTCGTTTATCTGTAATTGGTTGCAGGATGCATAACGCATATAGCAGCCATAGCATGAAATCTGAATGACTCTGCGGTGTGGTAACACCCATATGTGCATACATGCGAGTGGGTGTGTGTATGTGTGTGTGTTCCCAACGACGTAGTGAAGATATTTAAGGTGGTTTGGTAAAGACTGTATCCCTTTATAAAATAATTCTGGTTTAAATGTTAATGGCCTCCTTTCATTCTCCAATTCTCCAAAGTTTGTTTCCCTTCAGGTTTGAATATATGTATGTATGCGTGTAGGCGTGTATGTAAGTATGTGTGTACAGTATGTGTAAACATATTGCTTTTATGCTGGCTGTGACCTCTTTTCTCTGTAGGTTCATCTTTCACCCAAGCTAAACTGATTGAAGCTTGTTTGGTTGTAGTTTATCTAAAGAGCCAGAGTGCAGTGTTTCTTTAGGTATGTCTACATTCAATAAGCTAAACCAAAAGAAAACCAGAAACATATTTTCTGCTTGTTATTTTCCAGAGTGTTACTGTTAGTTCCTTTTGCTCCATGCTTATTTTTAATGTTATAACGAACCAATAATTATATTGCACAATCAATAATTCAGAAGGTTTGTGTCCACAGTTTAGTGTAATTATATTTGATTGCTTCTGCGTTGGTGTGATGTGTTTGATGTACAATGTACTGGAATGGGTTGCAAAGATATTTATGAGCCATTAGGACTCAAGAGAACCACCATGGCATTTATTGTCCATTCTTCAAGAATACATTGATATGATTCAGAAAGTAACAAAATAACCGATAACTACATAAAAAGCACTACAGGCCTCACTTGCCTCAGTTAAGGTCTGTGTTTGTGATTCAATGAATATGAGAGGACAAGGCAAAAACTGCATCAATCAGAGAGTTTCAAGCCAAAACCACTGCTGACTGAAAAGTAAGACTGGGCGATATTAACTTTTATGGAATTTTATCACAATATTTATTGGTACAATTGTGACAATAATTAAATTGATTTTAAAAAATGACATTACTTCTTTTTTTGTCTGGTTGTGACTGCATGGTGTGGCATCATGGTGCCACTAACACAAATACCAATCTTGAAAAACATTCCCAGTTGAAATGCGTGTCTTCTGGACACCACTTACTGAAAGGAGTGTGATTTATATCGCTAAACTGCACACAGCAGCTACATCTAATAATATTTTTTGAACTTACTGATATTTATTGAAGCTCTTGTGGAACAAGCAGTGGAGAAAATAGTAAAAATATTTCTGATAATACTGAAGGTTTTGGAACTTGTTACATTCAGTGTAGAAGTTACACAGTCTCTGGGCATCACCTACAGTATAGTCAAAGATGGAGATGGTGTGATGGTCTGACTGCTTTGTTGCTTCAGAACCTGATGCTGTAATTTTCAATATGATTAATTATCATAAAATCCTGATGGGAAATGCCCTGCCATCAGTTTGTGAACCTTAAGGTGAATCTCACTTGGGTTATGCAGAACGACAATGATCCTAGGTTCACAAGTAATTTCACTTCTAAATGGCTTAAAAATTGAAGGTTTTTCAGTGGCCTAGTCTGAATTTATTGCGTTGCTTTACCATGACCTTTAACAGGGTGTTTATGCTGAAAAACCTGTAGTGTTACTAAATCACATAATTCTGTTCTGTTTTCCCTCCAGAGTAACTGAAGTCTTTATGAGACAGACAGGATGGTGACAACCAAAACACGGAAAACGTCCAGGGCATATTCCCCCAGTGCTAGATATACTTTGGAACATATTTTACTGGATTTATGTTTCAAGTCATTTGCCTGTTTGCAGCTCAGCATCTCATTATGTGCTCAGCTGTTGGTGAAGCATTATTTTAAACGAACTGTTTCTAGTGTCTCCTTGTTTACTCCTCCACCTTCTTATCTCCCTCGAGTTGTTGTGGCAGACAGTTTTGTAGACAAGCGAATGGCAGAAATGCATAATTCAAAGGTAAAGGCATTTTTCACTGCTTCCTATACACCCACGCCGAAGCTGAATGCAGTTTGCTTTTTCTGGATGCCTTTTTTACACTTTGACATCTTTATTTGTTGTGGAGAGAATGTTACATCTGTAAAATCTGCTCACGGTATTTAATGATATCACAACTGCTTATCGGGTATGTCTTTTATATATTTAGCCATTCTCCAGTCCCCTGACTGTTTTGCTGTTGTGATGGCAACCTTTGCAGGGTCTACCCGACAGGCTCAAGGTGAGCGACAGTGCTTAGCTTTCACCCAGATCCCAGCTCCCTATCTGTCCCCTCTGTGTCATCTTACAGGGCGCTGCAGCCAAAGCCAGCAAGCTGGGCCAAAGTGCTGAAGTGGCCAGCTGTGAGAAGGACAAAGCCACAATGCACAAAGAAAAGCAGTGAAAATGAATGTCATTTTGGGTCTTTGCTTCTCTGCTGGGATGTTTTATCAACTTTTGCTGCAGTGCTCTTCTCGATATACTTTCATAAAGGGCTAAATTAAATACACTGCAGTGGCATGCTGCTCTTTGGACACATTAAGTGCATGAAAGCAAGACCAGATGTTATATTTATGATTATTTAATGAAGTGTTTGAACGTTAACTTCCAATTTGTGGATTTTATAAAGCTTTGACCTGTCCATACCAATGTAGGTGGTTCCAATTTTTCTTTAGATGCAATGATTAACAGCATAAAAAATATAATATTCAGAGCCTGTTATCTTCTTAGCCTTCAGTATCTCATTAGTGTTAGTGCCGTTAACATTTCCTTCAGTCTACTTTATGTTGTCTGGCAGGTTCTGTTTTGGTGTTCATATAGATCTTTTCCCTTGATGATTAAAATCAGCATTTAATAATTGCCTTCTGTATTTACTTAGGTTTTTTATGACATGAACAAGTTTTGATGATGTGAAACATTTAAGTATAAGAAGCAAAAACAGTGGAACATGTTTTTCCACAGCACCGTACCTAAGGAGGTTCTTGGTTTTTAACACAAAAATTTTGTGGCATTTTTGGTATGTAACACAGCAAAAATACATTTGACTTGTCAGTTTTGAAAGGGACACTTTCTTTCTTGCTTTAAAATTCAGTACCTCAGTTTAGAGTTCCTCCCAGCACTAAATCCTTCAGCACCTCTTGCTCCCAAATTGAAACTCACTCTGGGAAACTCATTTTGACCTTTTCCATTTGAGTCCACTGAGGACAAGGATTGCTGCTACACAAGGATCCAAACAATGTTTTGACTGTATGTAGGGTAACTGTCAAGTCAGAAATGATTCATTTTCAGACTTTGTCTTGTTGTCTTAATACAGCCATGTTAGATTTGTTCTGGCACAGAATCATAACAACATAATTGTTCTGTGGAATTGCTTAATATTTCATGGTTAGGGCGTAAGAGGGCAAAGAATTGTTTCTAGAAAAATGAAATATTTGAAAGAGCAATTACTTTCGGTGTCTAATCTAAAATGGCATATTACATAACTGTTAATGAAACTGGATTATCTCCAGATATTATTCCAAAGCCTTTTGGAATAATTTGAAAACGTTAATATATAGGCTAAAGTGTGTTTATTTCTCACTCTTTATTTGATTTTCTTATTTCTTGAAGCTTACTTTGCATGTTTTTTTTTATATATTTTTTAAATTTCAGAAAATATATGACGTTCCTCTCAGTGTTGATGGCAATGCCTTTCAAGCATGCAAGTCTGCCCAGCGCCTTGGAGACCTGTTTGCTGCAAGGTTGTAAAAGGCTTATTTATTGCAGCAATTTGGTAAAAAAAAGAAAACTGGACTTCTGGTGTTCTCAGATTTCACCAGCAGTGGGTAGAGCAGCCAAAAATTGTACCCTTCTTACTAAGTGCTACTATTACTAAAGAGTAGCATTAAAATTACCAATATAAGTGTACAATTATTTTAAATTAATATTGCTCAAGTTCAACTTAAAAGTATGGTGGAGTAAAACTGTATCTAGAAGTAAATTCCCATTAAAATGTTTTCTAAGTAAATGTGAACGAGTAAATGTAACTCGCCACCTCTGGATTCTATGGTTCTGTTATAACATTGTGATTCAGCTCAGTTTAAAGGTAATTTACAGTCCATTGAATCATAATTACTTGTTTAATATTCTGCCAAAAAGAAAATTTGAATTAATACTTAAAAACTCAAACATAATGGGACAAAAACATTTTGTTAATGTCCCTCATGAAACATTTTTGTTGCCACCTTTAATCAGTACACAAGAATCTTTCAAAAGTATTGCTAAAAAACTTAAAAATGATCATTTTGTTTGCCTTTCCTGTGCTGTAAAACTGTAGAAAAACACATGATATGCTGCAAAATCTGTTAGTGTTGCAAAAGGGATTTGGCTCGCAGTAAATAAATGTATTTATATCTTTCTGCTTTAGGTTCATAATCAACATAGAACCTCCAGATAATGAGCCATCTGTTCAGGTACTGGAAAAATTTTATGATATTTAATATTTCCATCTCACCAACAAAGTTTTATCAAAGAAGGTCTTCTCTCTGGCTGACCGCTACTCTTTTGGCATTGAAGCAACTTAGAGTTTCTTGACCTTTTATGCGGCAATAAACAGAAAGTTTCACCAAAGACATTACGGGTATAGAAATGCATACTACTTAAATAATCAACTAATATATTATATTTTGCAGTGCAGGCAGTTCTTTGAGAAATGCACATTGTGTAATGTGATATTGCAATAACAATACATTTGTCATATATTTTGCAACCAAAGGTGCTTTTTCCACCAAAGAAGTTCACATTTTTTTGCTTAGCAGCAGTTCTTTCCCTGAATGCAGGTCAGTTCATTCACTAACTGAATTTATAAACAATAGGTTTTATAACCCCCAGTTAGTGTTTCTAACTTCTGACTCAAGCAATGTGTAGGGGTGGCTGTTCTTGCTGGAAGCAGCTGTCACCTGCAATCAGAAGGTTGTGGATTCTGTTACATCTTAAGAGTTAGTGAGCAAAACAGAATATTGGTTAGGCCTGTCACGATAACACATTTTGCTGAACGATTAATTGTCTCAAAAATGTTAAAAAAATGCAACTTTCCCCCAAATTAAATCTTCATAAACGTCAAATTCGATTAATCGATAAAATCAACTTATGTCCCAATCTTAATTGAAACCATTAAAAGTAATGGTTTGTAATTCAGTGGACATACCACACTTCTTTAGCTTCCTGAACTGTCTTTTCTGGATGTAAATTTTTTCTCAGCTGCAAAAGTGCTATATGAAACTACTCCCCTCTCCCCTTACCTTAAAAGGAAATAAGCGCTGATCTTATAGAGCAAGGATTGTTTATTTCTTGCCGCTCTCTGAGGATTATGGAAACAGGATTATAAAGTAGAAGCCGCCCTGGTGGGAGTTTTCAACACTGAAAATGGATCACTGGACAGCTGACTGGCTCACTGCCTGATTAAAATGATTACGAAAACATCCAGCATGCTATATTGTCTCAAAAGAGCACAGATTTGGAAATATTAATAAGATCTACATTGCTTTTTGTAGGGGACACTAAAACAGATGGCAACTTTAAAAATGTTTCTTAGTAGCATATAAGCTCCCCCATCCTCAGCCGAGCCTTTTGTACTGCCTCTTTTCTTTTTTCCCTTTCTTTTGGAGATTTTAAGTCTGCAGCCTCCCCTTAGGGCAGCCCAACCTCTAGTCCATTTCCCAACTATTACAGATCATAAATCTCTGTGGTGAATGGAGCTGTGGCCATCGGAGGAGCCAGGGTTTTATGGTGTTGTTAGGGGAGCTGACCTGAGGGCAAGCCTATGGCAGAAGAAGAGACTGAATGGGAGAAAGAAAAAAATAGACAGCATGAGGATGGCTCATTAAACAAATGTCTCTTTCTGTGTTTTGTTCCCTGTCGTTCTCTAAGAAGAGCTGCTGCATGTGTGAAGCAGCTAAGAGATGTTTGACCGAGGGTCTGTCTTGTTGTTGATGGGAGGTTCTCACCTCGATGTAAAGGGGAGGTTCTGGGGAGAAAAAGGTCACAGACTTCTTTCTTTGTCGCTGTTCTGACCTGCCGTTGCCCTGTGCGCTGGGCCCTCAACTTTATGTCTGCTTTTATGACAAGTTTGACTTCTTCTGTTTATTTCTTGTGACTTTTTTACCCATTGTTCTTGGCAAAAGGGCACAAGCATAGTCAGACTGGATGCAAAGTGTTCGTGAATATAAATTTTCTTGCCTTGGAACTTTTGGATTTAGGTTTGGCCTTTGGGCCATTTCTAACATAATGTGTGTCAATCAGAATCATCCCACTGTAAATCTATCTGTAAGTTAAGGGTTGCTGTCGTGCTGGAAGTGCCACTGTTGATATTCCACTGTACTCCTAAAATAGTCTGGTCTGTTAATTCACCATAACTCAGGGCCACACTTTGTGCTCCATTGGCTCACTTATCTGCAGGGATGGACTCAGAGACTTCTCTGCTGTTTGAGATTAAAATATGTAGATGCACTCACTCTCTCTCTGTGGCACACAGTTTGTCCTTTCCTGATAATTTTGATGACCTTTTCTGCAGACTCTACACAGATGAGACTGCCATCCATGTAGAAATCACTATTTATCAATCTGGCAGATTCAGGAAATTCATTTTCATATTGGGCAACCAAGTACTTCATTCAGATTTCACATAGCCTGGGGATGATTCAAAAGATGATTACTCCAAAAAGATCAACCTTCATGCCGTAATCTGTAGGCTCTGTGCTTGTATCGCTGTTCCTCCACCACAAAATATGTGGGTATTGTCTATCTTCTTTGTTTATATGGAACTTCTGGAACATTTTCTCAACATCACAGGTAACAGCGATTGTGCTTTTGTGAAATCTGCAGAATATTCTGGCCAACCCATTTGTGAAATTAGTTCAAGTTACTAAGCAATGACTGAGATTTGTGTCAGATTGGCTGAGCAATCAATCACAACTCTAATTTTGTCTGGCTTTCTTGGGTGATAAGCCCAAACCACGGCATCTTCTTGGTTTGGGCTGACTTTAACCATCTCTACTTCACCGTCCTGAAAGACACCTTATGTAAATTTAATGTAATCGCTTTTAAATTTGGGATTTTGTCAAATGTCTCTTTCATGTGCCTGTTTTCAGGACATGTTTTAAAGGGAAATGTCCTCTTTTATTCTGGACAATTTAATCTTTCTGCATCATACTGGTGAGCTTTATCTTAACTGACTCAAAACCTGCACTCATCCTCTTACACACCTCTCCACTATGTCTATGTTTCAGAATTGTTGTTTGCATATCCATACAGTAACATGTAACAGTAACAATTAATCCATAATTTTCTCTGTCAATACTGCAAGAAAGTGAAGATGTGATTTCTTTTATTTACACTTCTTGAGGTGATCTTGACTGTAGAACTCTATTCATGCAGGGGTGTTTGACAGTTGTTTTTACATTTTCCACATTTAGCTTGTTTTCCCAATTTCTTGAATAGTGTGCCCTCAAAACACAGGCAAAGCACAGATTGTTGTCAATCACAACTCCTCTTGGGCCTTGTTGGAAAGAATATGGCATTTGTGGCCATAGTGCTTTCTACCATAACACATGCTGTGTTCATTGTTACTGGTCTTCAATGTTTATTTATTTATTTATTTATTTTTCTTCCAAATTGGGCATTGAATGAAATATCAACCATTTTGCTGTCAGGAGCTATGCTGTTGGAGCATTACCTGAATCTGCCTCAGTTTCAGGCAGATTCAGATTCAGGCAGGGATCACTTGAAGATCCCTTTCATCTTCCACTCTTATAAGCTTGCGTCATGTGTACCAATGGCCTCTTCCATCTTTATTTCAGCCTGTTGTGCTGCACATTCTGCCCTTTTTGATCTGATACTCAATTGTTCTGATGTACAGCTTTAGTGGTGATTACAAACAGTGCATTAACAGAGATTTTTCCTTTGTCAAGAAACCATAAAGACTGGCCTTTTCCACACTGGCATCATTCCTCTAGCCTCACTTCACTCGCTCTTACTTTCATTAATCCCATTGAATCTGCTGTCACGGCTGTGCATGAATCCATCTCTTTTCTAATCTGTACGTAGATGGAGCTAAATTAGGTTGCATTTGTTCGTAATGTTTCTTTTACTTGTGTCCCAAGCCCTTCAGCTTCCCCCATCATATGACTCAAGTCTTGATCATTTCATTCACTTTTGAGTGGTTTGTGTTGCTCTGACTTGTTCCTTCCAACTTTGATATATTTTGTTGAATTTATCTTCCATTTCACAAATCTTTTGTTGCTTATGCTCCAGTAACTTTGGGTATTAACTTTCTTTCTTTCACTTGATGATTTTATGGGCTCAACTTTTTCTTCAGAAGTATTTGGCTCAAGTTCAGTCATAATTGTCTTATTATTGTTTGTGCGAGTTTGTAATGCGAGCAACAGTCCAAAAAATGGTTAGTTTCGGTTCAATCCAAGTATAAGTATGAGTTGAACACAAGTTCCCCTTCACAACGTGTGTGAATAAATATTTAAACATCTAACATTCATAATTGCACTGTCAGCAACAATGGAAACAATAATTTTGCTAAACCAAGAAAATTTAACTTTTGTCTTCAAATGCACAAATAAGGTTCCCTCTTTTTGTCCATTTTAATGTACTTACTACAAATGTGCAATAATGTTTGTGGAGCAAAATCAAACCTGCTACTCTCTGTATAACCATTATCATAACAAAGTGACTGTCATTAAAGGAAAAGAGGAGGGAGGAACCACAAGTTAGTATCAAAAGAGCATTTGTGCATTCATGTTTCTTTTTACTTCCACTTTCAGATATACGGTATATTACTTTGTGTTAGTCCCTCATGTTCCAATGAAATACATTGAAGTTTGTGGAGTATTTTGACAAAAGCTAGAAAAGGTTTAGCCTGTTTTTCATTTGGACTTTGACTTGTTTTCTTCAGTGCGTCTTAGAGCTCAGTCCTGGTTGTAGCCGTTTGTGTGTCTGTTTTTGCGTGCACAGTTTCTCTGCTATGAACGCATTCACGAGCAGCGACAGGGGGTAAAGTGTTTATTTGAACACATGCTAGAGAGCCTGCTGAGGGTTTTTCAACTGTCTAGTGCAATCCCCTCTGCTCCTGGAGACCCCCTGGGGACACCGCAGCTCGCTGTCTCCCATTTAGTCTGTGTCCTGACCCACTCTCAGACTATCAGCCAATCTGTCCTCTTCCACTTTTTCTCTGTCAGACACGATCAATCCAGGTCAACTTTAAAAGTCACCACATAACTTTTGGGTTCTATAACATTCACTTTTTCAATGTTCTGTTTTTAAAAGTTTTTTAACCAGACTGTGGCGCTCAAACAGAATAAATGAACTCCATATCTATCATACGAAAACATCTGGGGTTTCTCTGAGGGTGCCTGGTCACAGCATATGAGCAATAGATCATTTGGGGGCTTCATGGTGTTATTGTTTTGATTGTCATAATCTTAATTCCTTAAGATTTAGGTATATAAAGCTATACAAAATGGATATGTGATGGTATGCACCCATCACATATCCCCATCAAAATGTGATGATGGGGAGAGACCCAAACACATGCAGGGAAGAATTAGGTAAAGGAAAAATATTAAAAAACCTGAAAACTCCAGCAGAGTTGAGTACAATAAGATCAATCAATTATTCAATCAAGTTTATTTGTATTGCACATTTCAGTAGCTTTCATTATATTCATATGTCAAAGTATTTCTTGTCAAAGTGAATTTTCTGTCATAAACGGCAAACATATATTAGCTGCTGAATTCATTGGGCATCCGAATAAGAATCTGTCACTATGTTTGAGACTCTGATTTGGAAGTAAGAAGGAAGTAGTTCTTCTGTTGCCCTGTGGTGTTGAAGATATTGGCTAATTAAACTGCTTTTTGGACTGGTTCACTTCAGCAGGTTACACACACGCAAGAAAGCCTCCAGAACTGTTCAATTGTTTTAAGTGGTCGCATATTGGAGCTTTAATATTAGTGGAGGCGGTGAGAATGAGGAGGCCAGGTGGTCTGCGAGAAGAAACTGAGCCCTTTTCCCTCCTCTGTCTTTGAGAGTTAGAAAGAAATCAGAAAAGAATGGAAGGGGGTTTTTGAGAATGTGATAAGATCCAGGAATGTGAATAGGGAACCAGGAGTTCAAGGGAGCTATAGCATGCTGACCAGGGGAAATAAATGAAAATAATCACCCAAGGTAAACACAGTTCATAGGAAAAATACCTAAGGAGAATAGGAACCACCTCTATATTAACTCCAAAGCTTGTGTTGTTGGGTAAGATGCTTCACCCGCTTCGCCTGCTGGTGGTCAGAGGACCCCGTGGCCTCACCAAAGGCGCTTTGGCCTAGACAAAGCATGTTTTTATCTTGATGCTCTATTGAGAAACCCCTGTTCCTTTCTGTCTGGTAAACCATTAAGCCAAAGAAGGAACAGGGCAGTAAACCTGAACTTGTGGAGAGGAAATAGGCTGTGTGCAAAAACAGTGCATAGAGTGTGTGACTGGGTTTAATGAAAGTGTCAGGAACGTAGAGTGGGTGTGTAATCCCAGGTGGTGCTGGGTAGCAGCTCTCAGCTGTCTGTGGACCTAGCTGCTGTGATATGGTGGGAATTACTAGAGATCCTGATTGAGCAGAGGCAGAAAGTGCCAGCGCTTGATCAAGTGTGTTGATACTGCGTTACCTAGAAACATTTAATTTGAATTAGGTTGCTTCTAGGTGCTTTTTAGTTACGTGGAGATAAGTTTCCTTTTTAAGATTATGTGCCTATGAGGCTGAATAGATGTGTGTATCAACTCTTCGTAAGACAAACGGGGGGGAAAAGAGATGTGAGTATTAATTACTGCAGACGGTGGGATCCTTGCACAGGTTGCACATTTCACACTTTCAGCAGAAAGTATAGTTGGGTCGTATTTGCTCAGACCCAGAAAAGCAAAGGTTGCAGAGCATATTAACTGTAAGAATACAATTCAAACAAGAGTGCATGCTAAACTACATAGCAAAACAGTTTTATTTATATAAGTATCCTAATATTCCTTCCAAAATACTTTGAAACCTGGCGAATACAAGAATACCAAAGTACCTATCAGGTATTTTTGAGTCCTGAAAGTAAATCAAGAGAATCCAATAAAATGAAGGAAATGGTTCTCTCACAGAACCATATGTGACCCTCTAATAAAGCCTTTTCCACTTTTAGTCTCTCATCCACTAACCAGCACTTCTCAGTCCTCATCTTTTCAATTCCAACTTCCTGTGTCTCTAACTACTGAAAGCAACCTGGAGTGGGTCTGCTCTCTGTCCCACAGTAATCATCTTTTCACGCAAAAACAAGGAAATAACAAGTTCCATAGCGCTGACTGTCAAGCACTTGCACAGCCGTCTTTCACTAGACTTTCCCAGAGAGAAAAACACTCTGCTCGTATTCAAACATGGGTAACAAGGGGAAGAAAGCAAAGTGTGTGAGAAAATGTTGGAGGAGGTGCTGTTTGATAGAAATGGGTCACAACAGCCTGATCTCTCGGCTTTGTGATCCTTCTGATCTATGCTTTGTAGCACTGTGGCTTAATTAACTTTATTTGTACTCAACTATTATCAATGCTATGAAGTTTAATAATTCTACCACCCAGTTGACAGCCTGACATTTTTTTTGACCCCTTAGCTAAGACAGTTGGAGTTTTTTATGATATTACTTCATACAGAGGACAAACATCATCAGACAACAAAACCAAGCAACTCTAAGTTGTATATAATTCCAATATTAAATATTATCCCAATATTTGATCAAACTATCTTGAAGTGATTTTGATTGGCTCTGGACTAAAATTACTCTAAAATTGTTCTAAACAGGATGCATCTGCAAATGGGTCTTTAACTTGTTCTCAGTCTGGTGAGAAAATCAATGAAAGGAAATGAAATTTGCTAACATTCAGCAGATACGCTACCGCAGATAAACGGTTATTAGCAGCTATGAATGTTATTATATTATTGTGATAATGTGAGGCAGTATCTCATTCACTGTAAAAACAGGGGTTTTATCACTGAGAGCAATCTTATTGCAGGAATATCAAAATGAGATTCGGCAGGCACTGATAAACCTGTGAATGTAAAATAAAGTTTGGCGTAAGTCATGAGGGTTTAGTCATCTTTTCATGGGCAATAAATAAACCAAAATGCACAAAGAACAGAAGACAAGGATATGCTAAAAAGCTAAACACAAACCAGTGAGCTAATATGGCAACACTTTTCTAGGAATAATAACAGATAAGGCTGCTTTTTTATTCACACATTTATACATATATACTTACAGTTATTTTACATTTCATACTTTTCATACATTTTTTAAAGTGATACTTGCAGACAGCAAATTAAGCTTTTCCATATGATAAATAAATGTTGAACTTGTAGCTTAATAATTCTGGTCGTGTCTGTTGTGCTTACACCCGATCTTCTTCCTTACAGCAGATACACACAAAGTAATGCCAGTACCTGAGTACACAAACATTTCTTTTTGTTTCCATGGTTAGAACATTAGCCTTGCATTTATTTTAAGTTTAAAGCAAATGAGATGTGTGCATAGACCTATCTATGCAGGTAACCTCGGAAACCTCCTTGTTCTGAATTTTTCCTTGTAAGATTTGTAATTTTGCAGCCGTTATTCTCTCCCATATAGAACGTAACTAAATGTTACCATTTGGTTAACATTTAACTAAATGGTTAAGGGGCTGCATGTGATTCAGTTGTATTATTTAAAAAAAAATCTTTAAGGTCCAAGTTATCCATAGAAACACTAATGAACATGCTCTTTTTCCTTTAAAAACCCGCCTTTTCTTTTCACTCCTGTTCCTTATCTTTTCTTCCTTTTACCTCCGTCTACCACTCTGTGGCCTTTGCCTCAGCCTTTGAGCTTAAGTGGTCTTTATAGTCACATTAACAGACATTGCTGTGGCATTTTAGTGGCTGTTAGGAATCTGTTGAGGCATTAGTCATGTCTCTGAAGTGTGGCGACGTAGACAGAGCTCTGGCTGGGCCGGCGGAGGCCGTGACATGCATGGCGAGCTGTTTTTTATGTGAGCCAGACAGGTGACCTTTTCCTGCAGAATGCTCAACGACAGCAGAGGTGATGTCTGAGTAATTAATGGTCTGAAACCGCATCGTGGCTCACCACATCCTTCCCTTCTGCAATCTGCTGTCGCTGTGTCACTCAGCTGTCGAGTGAACCACAGACGAATTAGGTTTGCCTACCTGTGTTTATCCCTTGAGGAATTACGTTTCTAGAAAATTGCATTCGATGCTGTTTTTTAAGCGTTTGTTAAAATAAAACTGAGAAGAGGAATAAGGATCTCACGAAGAGCAAAATTGAGGTAAGGCTCTTTGGTTCTGTGTCACACAAATCCTCTGTAGCTGTTTTGTTGTTCTGTTGGTGTGGAGAATACAGGCTGCCATCCAAAGTAACATAAAGTTTAATTAGACAATTTATTCTTTTTTATTATAATAAGATATTTAGCCAGGAAAATTTAATGGCACTTCTGGTAAACAAGCTTAAAATTAATTAACATTTTATTACAGTAGCATAATCGCACACTTAAAGACCTCCAGCTTTGAATTTAAGTGCATTCATTCAATGGAGGAGAAAAAAAATCTATGCTAGCAAATTATTGAGCCTCTTTTGCCAATAGAACAGCACTTACTCTTTTCCAGTAACAATTCACAAGGTTTGAGTTGGAGCATATAGGGGAATATTTTACAATTTCATAATTTCTCTGGATTGTCCACAGTCATGTGTGCTCTCTTATGCTCTCTTTTCTTTAGCTTTCTTGGCAAATTATCTGTAAAATGTAGTCTAATGGCCAAAAACAGCCATGAAAAAAGGGTTGATTTTCCTGTCTGTCTGTGTCCATATCTGTGTTTATTTGGATTATCTCATATAATAATGCCCTGTTTACCGGTAAATCACTTTACCAGCTTACTGGTAGAGAATCCAACATGTTTTTATAGAACATTTCCCAGTATTTCTAAGAGTTCATAACTCTTTAATATGCTGCTACACTGGACGCTGAAATTACAAAGTTGACCCAAAGTCTTTAAATCGGGGAACATTTCTCCTATTAAAGTGACCAGAAGTCTACAACACTCTCTAGCTTCCTGATCCCCTGTTTTCCTGTTTTCTTTTTTTTTTTTTTTGCATAATAACCAGTGACCTAACTGTGCACACCTCATCTTATGCAGCAGAGTAACACATAAAGCTTATCAAAACTGGTTACTGACCTGCTGAGACAGAACAAGAGCGTAATTTTCCCCCTTTAGTGAGAACGTTTTCAGCCTCATTTTAATTTCATGACCACAGTTTAACACATCACATCTCCATGCATGTCAGTGACTCTGCTTCTTGACTTTGATCTTTGGAGTGATGTCAGCTGCTGGTCTGTGTGTTTCACACACCATTTCTGGCTCCCCGCCCCTCCAATTCAGGGCCTCTGCCTGCTGACAAGCTGCCAGCTCCACTCAACCTGAACTAGTCCCATAAATGAAGCCAAGTCTGGGCTCCGGCAGAGGAGCAGATGATGAATCTCTTAACCACAGCGCGTTGCCTGGCTTATAGTGGCCAGTAGCGCTGATAGTGTACTCCTTCAGCTGTGTCAGATGATGTGACAAAAGAATGTGGATGTGTGTGAGGGAAGAAAAGGAGACTGTCATGGTTACCTGTCTCATTAATACGAGAAGCTATGAATCTGTGTGAGTGTTTTTCCATTATGACATGTTTGAATGATGACCAGAGAATGAGGTGCCCCTGGTTTTGCCGGTCCTCCCTGGTGCTTCAGTGTAATTAGCAGGGAGACTAATGAGCTTTAACAAGGCAGGCTTTTTATTAGAGCTGCTAATTACACCATGCCGGTGCTGTACTTGGGAAGCAGAGCGATGTGGATGGTATTAATTTTCTTGTAGATGTCAGTTCACATGAGCAATCCATAACACTGAATACTGTGTAGGTCTTTCTTTTGCTGCTGAAAGTCTGACTTTGTCACCGTTTTCCCCCATTCTGGCACGGTTGTTGTTTTCCTCAGTCCTCTTGGATTCTGTCTTGCTGTATTTCAATGGTTCTTGCTCGTCTCCGCTTCTCTGGATTTGGATCCTTTGAGTTGGTGCCCAGTCCAGTTGTTTCTGAGCAGCTTTTGCATGTCTGGGAAGGCACAGTGGGGAGAGGCTGCATTTCAATCAGGATGTTTGTTTAATCTGTTTAAACCTAAAACAACCTGACAGCCATACCCATAAGCATAAAAACATGTTGGAGAAGCAAAGATCTGGTCAAATGAAACAAGTTCTGGCATGTATGTGTGGATCTAGCAGGGATCTGTAGGCTTTTTTGGTGATATGTGAACTGACTGAAATAAGGAAATTATGATTGCTTTATATCATTATAACAGTATTTACATGTAGTGTCTTAAAACAAAGCACAGGTGGTTCAGATTTTTAAAGGGGCTGTATTAAGTATTTTCCAGGAACATATTCCATTTTATAGCACAATCAAATAAGCATGTTATCTTCAGTTGTTATGAAAATGCTGTATATGTCAAATATGACGTGAAAATTTTTAAGACGGCTTGAAATTGGCCTGTCTCTTTAAGAAGCGGCTTCTCTTTCTTCTTCCTTCAGCACGTCATCACAACAACGTTTCTCCAATATGCTATTTACAATTGTTCTTGAAAGCGTTGGTAGGTAGTTTGTATGATAAGCTCAGCAGACTCTCAGTTCCACCAGGTGTTTGCTAATTGCTGCTGCTAGTCTGAAGGAGCTGAGTGGAGAAGGTAACGGGGAGGGCTGCTCTGTGAGGCAGAAGCTTGGCTGGGGACTGCAGGTTCGAAGAGGAGCTTTGTGGAAGTGAGCGCTAAGGCAACTCCGAGTGACTGGCATGGGAGATTAAAAGATTTTTCAAACATGCATGAAAGAAGCTCTGTCAACCAGGGGAAGCTTGGAGCAGAGCTCCTCCTGAATGCAGAAACAGTGGCTTTAGCATATGATAACCAGGGAAACATCTCTTTGGAGGTTTTAAGATCTGTATTGCTGGAAGGAGACACTGGGGCAGACCCAGAACTCAGTGGAGAGCCCATTTCCTGTTACAGATAAGTAGAGAACAGTAGAGGGATGGAAACATGTTTAAAATAATCTATATCATGATTTAATTTGTTTTTACTTGACACATGGATGTAGCTATTTTAATACTGTTGCTAAAAGCATATTATGATAGAAAACTTGCATCATTTTGAAAGCTACACTTTATACATGAAAATTATATGTGTGGATCTTTAATGGTGACTTCTATGACCAAATCCTATAAACTCCTTTTCAGACACTGCCTGATCAGTTTCTCTTTGCACTGTGTTTGCTGAGCAAATTCTTGTGGCATTTCAACTTGTTTTTTCTGTTCGAGATATTAAATTTGACCTCCCACTCAGTTTCTTTTTTGCATAATACTATTTCACAGTACAACAACAACGGGATAACAAACAGAGAATCAAAAATCTTGAACAACTGGAGTGAGTGCAAAGGCTTTGAAAAAACTCATGAAACTTTTCCGTTGATGACCTTAA
The DNA here is from genome assembly GCF_003331165.1 of Xiphophorus hellerii. Lineage (NCBI taxonomy): Eukaryota > Metazoa > Chordata > Actinopteri > Cyprinodontiformes > Poeciliidae > Xiphophorus > Xiphophorus hellerii. The sequence continues at coordinate 10,421,739 of NC_045676.1, read as the reverse complement.
ATCTGCTCGCACAAATGCTGCAGCTGCTTTTTTCACCACAACAAGTGAGGACATTTTGGCTGAAGGAGTTTGCCTGACCACAGATTAACAGCACAGAGGAACGATGTGTGTAAGTACATGTGACTCCCTGCCTCCTCCTGTGCAGAGTGCATGCCTGGACCTCGCAACTCTACAGGAGCCGATATTGACTGATTAATTGGTCATCCTGCTTGCTCCTAATTGCCTGCCGGTGTTTCGCTTCACAGCACCAAACAAGCCAGTACAAAGAGCCTGCTGGACAAGTTTTGTTCCTCTATGAAAGGCTGGATATTTGATGTGCTAATTAGACAGTTTCTTTTCATATTCATGTAAGAAAAAAACTATTTTCCCCAGCAGCTTGGTGTTAAGTTTAGAGCCACTTTATAACTATGGAGAAAAAGGGAAATAATTAGCAGAGCAAACAACATGCAACTTTTTGAACTAAGCTTTTATGATTCGATCAAAAACATCTCATTACTGTTTCTGTGCTTGTTGACTCCATGGTAGAATCATCTGTTGCCTAGAACCTAACCCACCTGTGTGACTTAAAATCTCACAGGTTTATGCTTTTTATTTGTTTTTAGCAGGATAACAAATGTTTACAGGGATTGGTTTGAAAATTGCTGTTCGCTAAAGCTCTCGCCTAATCACTTTGCAAAGGAGAATAGGCAACATATTTCAGTCTCCAGGTGCACAAAGCCAGCAGAATTCGCATGACGTCACCATGAGACACTTTGAGGTTGGAGGTTGTAACCTGACAATGTTACTAATTAAAGGGATGTACTTCTGCAGTTCATTGTTACATGAAAATTCAATATGTATAATTTTCATGTTGGTGAATAAATATTTAATAAGATCACTTCTTTACAGAATTACATTTAGAGCATGTAATTTGGTATTAAATGTGTATTTGTGGCAGCAACTACTGCAAAGTGTACAGTGTGTTTCCTTGCGCTGATTAGCCACAGTTCCTGTATAGCTCCAGCCTGCAGGTAGAAATGATTAAAAAAAGGATTTAAGAAATTGTTATTGACTCCACAGGCAACATCCTAGTTTATTTATTTATTTTTGTACCTTTTCAGTTTTCATATAGCAGAGACAAGGCAGCAGGCTAAAGCTCTTGTGTGCGACTGTTTCTCCATGTCGTAGGTCACATGTGCTGCTGAATGACTGCTTCATGCCTGTTACTGCATGAACCCCAGGGACTGCATCATTTCTGACTGTGAAATTAGATGACCCAATCGGGATAAAACTTCAATTTCCTGCCATGTCAGTTTGTTTCACACTATTTCATCTTTATTAAATACAAGAGAGAGTGACTCTCCGGGTGACTCTCAAAACACATCAAATAAAAGTAAAAATTTTATTGTTAAATGTTTTTTTTTTTCACAACGCCCATGCTTGTGACCAGACATTTTTTGTTTAAAATTAAATTATTTAATCAAAAGATTTATCATTTTCAAAATGCTTTTGGAAAGCAAGTTGTAATGTGACTTTGTCTAATTTCTAAGATTGTGCTAATCCAATCTCAAGCATAAGATTGTCTATTGAAATTATAATAGAGCTGCACAATATATTGAATTACAGAAGTCTGTCACAATATCAGTGTGTGAGATTTTGCAATTGCAAAGCAATACTTGGACATAATATTTGTAAACATACAATATTCAAAGTGTCAGGAATTTATGTTCTACATACATATAGTGTATTTGGCCAGTTTGTTTGGACTCTAAGCCATCACCCCATGTAGATTTGTAGTGATTGTGATGCTAAAACTTACAGACAGCGGTCTGCAATTTTCCGTAGTAATATTGCAACCATGTATTTTTATGATACCATGTCACCCGAAATGATCATTATCAGACTCCCTGAATGATCTCGGCTCCAAATACTAATTGCTGGTTTACTTTTTGTAAGTTAGATGCTCCCACAAAGAGCCAATGGACCACATTTTGCAAATCCAATAACCAAAGTACTAAATAAAGCCATTAAGTACTACTATATCATAGTATTGTCAGTGTAAGTCTGGGAAGCCTAATGGCTACAGAACTAAATGTAGTAGTGTCTCTACAACATAAGCTGAGTTTGGACAGAGTTTTTATGCAAATGCAAAAATGAAGTGGATCTGAAGTTAAAGGTTCCATTACGTCACTCTAAAATGTGGACATTTTCCACATATGATAGGCAAGTTTTTGGGAGGTATTTACTTAATTAATGCAATTTACAAAAGTGAAAACGTATCATTGTTAGTTTTGTTGTCGTGAGATGAAAGCTATTAGGAGCTGAGTTATCAGTGGGTGATATCAAAACAATGAAGAGGCATGCTAACGTTGGCCTAGCACTAGAGCAAACTCCCCTGAATAAAAAATTTATCAGAAGGAATAAGCAAATGGTAAAACCTACGCACATTTTATGCTATATGTTGTCAGAACATTGTTGTGGGTTTCTTAACAGTCTAAACCCACCTGCAGCAAAACATCTGCTGTCAAGAAAAATGGATAAAATAATCCATAATCTGCAGTTTCAGATTATTGAAAATGCCTATTTTCTTGTACGAAGCAAATTTGTACATCTTAAATAGACAATCTATTCTTGTAGAATCTAAACTACAACCAATAACCTGCCCTCACATTTGATGAGCCTGCCTGTTTTTCCTGGTCAGTTTCTTGCTTGCTTTTGTTAAACTACAGTCTGTGCTCTGACTGGTACATAATGGCACAAATTCCAACTCTGAATAACAACTTTACTATTTAGTTCTTCTTTAGTTATGGGGAAAAAAAGGTTTTAGGTCAAAGCAAGCCACGAGATGGGCTGATGTTTGACATGACATTGAAAATATTGATTGAATATGTTTCATGAACCGGATGCCCTGCTTACACAATGAAACAATGGTTGTGCTATTGTCTCACAGTAAAAAGCCGGTGACTGAGTGAGAGTAAAAAGAGGAGTTTAGAGATGACCTACGATGCAAAATTCACATTTGCATGTTTTTATTCTCACATTTGGTAGAAGATTCTAAAAACAGCCCAAATACTTAAAAAATATGTCTCTATCCCGTGTTATAGTATTCAACTATTAGCTGGACTTTCTCCCTTTGTGTTTTGTTTTAGAGAGAAAAAATCATGTTTCTATCATTAAAGCAATTCCTTCTGAAACAACAAAACAAGAGTAGGACATCACACAATCACCATCATGCTTGACTGATGGTATGATGCTCTATTTCTGAAATAGTGTTAGTTAAATGCTAGATGTAGTTGGTATGAGGCACGCCTTCCAAAAAGTTATTTTGTTTTGCTAGTTGTTGCACTTGTATCTTGCCTTGATAGCAGTCATGCTGTGTTGTATAGTCGCTGTATCCTTTAACTCATATTTTCTCACATGGGTCTAAACTCCCATTTTGCTCTGACCATCTCCCTTCTGCTCCTTAGTGCAGCTCACTGCAGCAGAGTTGGACCTGGATGGTGACCCGTATCACTCCAGGTCAATGAGATCCTGGAGTCAGACTGGTCTGACACTCTGTGGTGAACTTAATCAAGTTGTTTTTAATGACCTCCTGTCAAGCCTGTCTCTTCGTCTTAAGGTTTAATTGATATAACAGCTTAATATGCTCACTCCTATAACTACACCCAGTGCAGTGTAAGGGCACATACTGTTAGTATAGTCATGCACCTGATATGATCCCAGACTTCATTTTCCTTGAAGTTGTTTTTTTAGCAAATTCCCCAGTGTGCGTCGGGGCTGCTGCATTTCTCCAGGCTCTCTTTGCAAATGTAAACTCTCTGAAAAATCTCCCTGACCCTCGCACTCTGCCCTCCCTCTTCTTCCATAATATTCAGCTTTATGAAAATGAGGCTGAAGAGAAAAAGCCCTGCATTGTTACCAGTCTGCCAACCTCCCACCCCCATGCTCCCTCTCCATGCAATGTAACCTCGCTGTATATCTTTATTCCTCCTTCTGCTGTTGTTCTCTTCAGCACTGACAGCCTGTTTGGAAGCCCTTAATATCACTGCATGTTAATGTTTTGAGATATTAACGTCTGTGTCAGGATCTGTGTATGTGTGTGTGAATGCTTATTTCAATCTTAAGGGTTTTTCATCACTCCCCTTCAGCTTTTTGAAGACATACTGCATAAAAGTTCTTGGGACAGCATGCACAGCATGTTGTAATTTTTTTGTTATCCTAGCATTATTTATTGAACAATAACAATATCTTAAAAAATTGATTGGCCTGCAATAATGATTAGATATTATATAATGAGTGAAAGGGTTTTATAACACTGAAATATTTTCAATTTTTGATTGAGATTCTTTTTTTTTATTAGCACAGCAGGAAATGTTTTAAGAAGGTGTTTTGATGCTCTGATAAAGTCAGTTGGAAGGAACAAATAATTTTTTTCTCTGGTTAGGTGTAGTTAAACCCTGCTAAACATGTAATACAGGAAACAATTTAATGGTTAGTTTGGATTTTTTTTTATTTGAGGTTCTGTGAAATCACTTTGAGGTTGTTGAAAATAAATTCCCAGTGATGGAAGTTAACTAGCTAGTAGGAGATACTCATCTTTTTAGCTGACTTAGACAATTTAAAACAACTTAAACTGAAAATGTTCATTAAAGTTCGCATTATTAGCCACACAGTAACAAAGGAGGCAGAGGATAGAAGGTAATTTGTGTCAACTATGCAGCCATGACATTTTGTACCCAAAAGACAGTCACATAAGTTGCATAGTCAACACAAATCACCTTCTGTCCTTTGTCCCTTTTGTCGAATTAATCCAACATTTGAACAGTGGAAGGAAGCCGACTTACCCAGACAGAACCGTGTATGCAGAAAAACACCAGACTGGGATTCGAACCCAGAACCTTTTTGACGCAAAGCAACATTGCTACCAACTGCGCCAGCGTGCAACCTATCCATACAAATATGTCAACTTTAAACATTAATGAGTATCTTTTTCCTATAAAATTAGTAACACAACATATAATATTATTTTAATCTAAACTTTAATTGAGATCCCCTCAGCTTGATTGTGAATACTGTTTAATCTTTAAGGAGTCAGTTTTAATTCTAAGCTAATGAAGAAGTCTAAGTGATCATGGGTTGAGAGTATCCATCTGTGCACCACACAATGTGGACCTGCGTGCAAGGGAAATAATAACTGGCTTTAGAGAAGGGACTGGGCAATGCTTGCATGAAATTGCCTTCAGAGGCCTATTGTGCGACGACCCACTTCAGCCCCCCCCCCCCCCCCCCAGCAGCCAGCCTGTTGACTTCAAGGATTGTTCATTCAGCTATAAAGCCTGTGGTGTGGCAAAGTGGGGCGAGGGATGTGTTTGCGTGTGTGTGGTTTTTGGTGGGGGGATAACGGATGGTTGTCTGCATCTGAGTGTCATGAAGAGAGATAACAGGATCGTTTGCTGAAATCTTTTTCCAATCAGGGACCTCACATGTTTGCAGTGCAGAGAAAGTTGAAGGAGAAAGTGAGAGATGAAGTTGGGTGAGGGGGTGCGATGTGTTGTTGGGTGGTGAGTGACAAGGGAGGGGAGGGGAGCTGCGTGGTGTGGGTCTTAGATTGGACTGTAATCCCTTAGTCCTGCAGAGAAATAAGGCCGCACAGTCTGGGACAAACAATGAGACACTCACTGAGCATACTGGCTGTCTCTCACTGTAGCTAGTGATGTGGTTTCATCATGACAAAATCTGTTTGGCAGAAATTACCTGATCTGCTGGAGGAAAAGGTTGGTTCTTTGTTTTAAGTGTTGAGAAGAGTTTGTGTTTTATGTGTAAGATGAGTTACTAAGAGATAAATACATGAAGACCTATATGTATAAGTAATGACAATTCCTTATTTTTTGTGGACTATGTGAAAAGCTACTGAAAATTTTCAAATTTCTTATTTTACATGTGTGTGCTAGTTTGGCTCAATCTTTTTGAGCGACTTGTGGTCAATATTTTAATGCTTTGGCTTTTGACCTGTTGATACAAATTTTCACTGATTCTGATTTCTCTTTAGGAGCTAAGAATAACAATTAAACTATTTCTTTCTAAACTTTTTTCAAGAATGCTCATTATCTATTTTTATTAGGAGCAACATCTCATGGGGTGTGTGAAAGAGTGAAACAGGATCTTGGTCATTTAAAAAAACTAAAATTGGCATAAAATGGCCTGCACTTGTAGTGGCCTTTACAGTCCAGAGAACTAGAAGGACCTACAGATGTAAGGCTGCCATCGCAGATCCTCTGAGCATCACCTGCAGGCAAGGCAGGTGAAGATGTGGACAGATCGGCGGTTCGAAACCAACTCCGACCTCCTGAGCCACTGTCGCCCCAGTCCACCTCAGCTGATTTTACAAACCATTAGCTGATCCTGAGTCCACTGGGAACATTTTTGAACAACTATGAGACCTGGAAAATTCGGGAACTTGATGCTCTTTCACAACTGATAGGACTGACAATCAGCAGCACAGCTGGTGGATTGATACTTTTCTCTTTCATTTCGCTTGCACACACAACCCCCTTGATATGTGTATGAGAAGCTTTGAATATTGCATGTTTCATAAAGATGCAGTGGCACAGATGCAGCATGTAAAATATTTGCGTGTTGGTAGAATTATTATTTTAGTGAGCTTGTGGGATTGTTTTATGATCAATGCTTTGAGTATAATTTCCTCTTTGTGGGCATCTGCTCATGCATCCTTGGTTTCTAAACCTATTTGAAAATTTGTGGAAATGTATTTAATGCACAGTGCATCTGGAATGTATTCACAGCACTTCACTTTTTCAACATGTTGTTACATTACTTCGTTATTCCAAATTGTATTAAATGAATTGCTTTCCTCAAAATTCTACACAGAAATACCTCATTGTGACAACGCAGAAACAAGTTTCTGAGATTTTGTATTACAAATTTAAAACCAAGAAATCATGTTTACATAAGTACAATCCCAAAAACTTCATGCACCATAGCAGCAACAACTTATTTCAAGAGTTTGCAATAAGTAACTATGAGTCATTAATGTTACAGCAGAGGAATATTGACCTTACTCTTATTTACAGAAGTATTTTAGTTAAACAACTTTAGACGGTTTTCAGTTTGATCAGTGTTTAAAGTCATAGGAAGTCCAGATTTGGCTTGGCCACTCCAGAAGGTTTTTTAATTATTCAGGTGGCCTTGCTACTGTGTTCTGGATCATTGTCCTGCTGCAAACCTAAAGTGTGATTGGGTTCTAACAGGTCCTGTGCTGATGGCTGGACATTATCTTGCACAATTTTCTTCAATTATCAATTATGACAATTCACCTAGGTCTTGAGAAAACCAAATTTTGAGATTAATCTCAGAAATTTTCTAGAAACGACTTGGACATTTCTGAGTTTGAAAAGTCAAAAGTTTGTTGGAAAATCCTCACACTAGCAGGCTGTATATCTTTAGATATCTGTTTTGTAATGTTTCTGGGTTGTTTTGTGACCTCCTGGATGAATCATTGATGTACACTTGGAGTTATTTTGGGTGAACGGCTAAAATTAGTAGAACTGCTGCAGTTGTGAATTATTGTTATCACTTTGGTTCAATGGCATCCCAAAAAACCTAAAAATGGCTTTGTAACCCTTTCAAGATTCAATACCTTTTTTGTTTTGTGCTATTTTTGAGTCTCTATAGGTGAGAGAATTGTTTTGTTTTTGTATAGATGTTTCAGCCGTCAGAGATGTTCTAGTCAAAATATTTACTATATCTGTAGGTAGTTCAACTACAGTTAATTCATGATCACTTTTTCTGTTTTTTCTCTTTTAATGAATGACAATCATTTGAAAATTGTTTTTCCAACTGTATTTACTCATGTTATCTTTATGCAATATTAAAATTACTTTGATGAAGTGAAATATTTCAGTGTTAGAGCCCCCATCCCACCAAAAAAACCCCCAAACAAAACAAGTTTTTGGTGCAGGAGAGTTAGCATCTGGCAGGCAGCTGATAGTGTCTGTGTTTCATCTTAACATCTTTTGCAGCTTTAATCATTCGGCCTCACCTCTGTCTTCCTCTGCAGTACGACCCGGAGAATTCAGGCTTCATCAGCACAGAGCGCTTCAGGGACCTGCTGGCGACGCACGGCTCTGAACTTGATCCCCACAAACTGGAAGTGTTGCTGGCTCTCGCTGATGGCAACTCTGATGGAAAAATCTGCTACCAGGACTTTGTCAACTTGGTGAGAAGTTTGTAGAGCTATTGAAAAGAAAATATGGTTAGCAAGGCCCTATTTTACATAGAGCTGGACTGGTTGTAATAGTTGTTTTAACATTTATAAACGGATAATAATTTGAGAACTGTCTGTCTAGGACTGGGGTTAACAATTATTTTAGTAATCGATTGTTCCACTGATTATTCTGTCAATTAAATGATTAATTGGATACAAAAAGACACTCTCTTAATTAAATTAGTTGACAATTATTATGGTAATCAATTCATCATGATTAATTGTTTCAGCCCTACTTCTGATTTTAACACTTTCTAAATGATCCTAAACATGCAAGTGTGAGAAAAACAGCAAAATCAGATTAATCAGAACACATCATGTTTCACAGCACTGTTCATGTCCCTGCATACATTAAAGATAGTTGGATTTGGACTTGACCTTACAGCTAATGTGCTCTGACCTAATGTGGTTATGCACACTGAGCCATGCAATCTTTACACTGATCCTCAAAATCCATATTTCAAGATCACCTCGGCCACAGAGTGGAGTTTTCTTCCCGACAGGAAATAACACTCACTCAGGTCACAAACTCCCTTTTTAACTCTCACCTTGCCCCACTTGCAGTTTCACCTTCAAACCACAGCCTGCTGCTTATAGTCCTACATTTCACTCAAGTACCTCCATCTGGGCTTACCTGCTCAGTCAGGCTGCACTTTCATGCAGGAAGCTGAACCCAGGACAGTGTGGAGTGCTCTTGGAGTGAGATTCCTCTCGTGGAAACCAATAACTACTGGATTATTGAGGGATTGGGTGGGGCCGTGCGTTTCTGCTAAAAACTGCAAGGAATTTATTGTCTGCCTCTCCCCGTGTTCTTTAAGTCGGTTTATTGCCTGATACAGTGGGTGAGGAATGAAGCCTGCAAGAATCTGGGGAAAATGTCAAAAGGAGTTTTTGTTTTGCTCTTTCCAGCTCAGGTCATGTGGGAGTCTGATGGTTACAGTGAGCTACGGGTGGGACAGGAAGGTTTTCATTGTTGAACATGCATTATTTTTCTTCAAAGTCTCCATAAGAGCACAGGAATTGTGAAATGTTTCTTTGTAAGCATATAAACTATGGAAAAGAAATGTTGTGTTACATTAAATAAGCTGATTTCTGTTGTTCAAAGCAACCAGCCGACTTTCAGATGGAAACATGCACAGTAGAGCAGGTTGTACCTGAAAGTCAACCACAAACTCTGATGGATGTAATTGGGATTTTATGTGATGCATAACACAAAGTAGTGCATAATTGTGAAGTGGAAGGAAAATGATTAATCAATACTTTGTAGGGAATAATTTGATTTCTGTGTACATAAATACGAATAAGTTTGCCTCTTGTGTGTGTGTGCAGACATCAACAGGGAGTTGGCACTTATTATTTTGTGTGCTTTCTGTGGTACTGCACTACATTTTATCCAATCTGGTAATTTAGATGATTTCTCGCATTTTTACAGATTTTTGGAAAACCATTTCTGCAAGAACATCCTGCTACACTGCTGGTCAGGACATGTTGGGAAAAAAAGGAAAAAAATAATGTAATCCTTTATATTTTATTTCACAAAAATGTTTAACATTATGTTGATCTGAAAATATTTCATGAGGACCTAAAAGAGTGGATGACATAATGCCATAAAATCACATACTCTCTGAGAAGCTGAAGTGAAAATGTAAACTTCAGAAAGGGAAACAATGCTCCATCTGTACTGCGAGCGGCTGGTCACTTGTACATTTTTATTGCTACTAATGTAAAGGTGGTCGGCAGGTAAAAAGTGGTTAGAGGGGGTTTGAGGTATAATGCATGGGGGCCAGGAGACAGACTGTGAGGGGTTTATTTGGCACGCTATTTCTTCTTTGCACAGCAGCTTTTCCATCAGTGTGATTGTCAGTAATTGCCTCCTTGCTGCTGCGTCACTGGCAGCATTTAAATTACTGGTCCCTATTCCCTCTCTCCTTATACACTCTTTACCTTTGCCTCTGTCTTTGTTTTTTCCTTGGCATACCTTTTCAGTTTGTCTTTCCTTTCTTTTGCTTGTCACCTCTTTTGTCTTGCCTATTTGTCTTCTCATGTTTAACATCCATCACACTGAAGTATTGCCTTTGCGTAGACTGGCAAGGGAAGAAACTAGTCCATAATAGCTTTACATTTCCCCAAGTACCTGCGCTTTTAGTCTGTGTGATTTTGTTTTTTTCCTAAGGATGATTACACATATTTTTGAAACTGGACAGTATATTGTATCCTGTTGCACATTTTGGTTACTGCAAATTTAAGTTTTCAGGTATTCTTATGTTACCTCAGTGTTCTGTTAAATGTCTCCAGTCTTTGATTTTTGTTTAAAGTTATTGTGTTTAGTTTGACATTTTAGTAGATCATTTGATGCTTTACTGTAATCACTGCCTTGGCTTAAATACCGCTCAGATTAGCTTTGCCAGACCCACCTGCCTGACATGTTCTGTTCACTTATTGCCAACCTTTCCTATTGTTTCCTTGTGTCCTGTGACTTTGCCTGTTTAACTCTGTTAAACTCAACATTTACTACAATTCTGCCTATGTCCTGCTTGCATTTGGGCCGTACATCACCATTTGCTATAGCAAAACATAATGTCATGTTAGTCACTAGAAGTGATTTTGTTCAGTAACAAAAAATGTGAACATCTTGGCTCTTCAGGAGAGCAATAATAAGTACATAATTCTGTTTTTACTATGTTTCAGATCATTAAACAAGTGTTAATATCAGACATCAGCATGAGTAAATGCAAAATGCAGGAGCTTAGGTCCCTCAGGGTGTTGTCAACAAATGAGGGAAAATGGACGGAGTTAAATAGAGGGCAGAAATATCATTGCAGAAAAATAAAGGATCTTCCTCAAACACTTGCAGCTTTAAATGAAGCAAAAGGCATTTTCAGACTTGTGTTTGGAAAACATGTAAAAACTATCATTTTCCTTTTATTTCACAATTAAACACTTCTTTGTTTTGAACCATCACATAAAGTTTGAAAATACACTGAAGTTTGTAGTGGTGACAAAATGTTAAAATGTGTAGGACTAATTTTGCAAGAAAGAGTTTGTTGAGCATTTACTGTGTTGTAAAATAATGTTTAAACTTGACTTATGCTTGCTGACAGAAACTGGACAGGCTCTAAGTTTATGCTGATCTGTGCTCCTGAGTTATTTCCTGGTTTCAGCCCATGAGCACAGTGATTCATTAGGGCTTGTGTTTGTGGCGCAGAACAGCAAGGCTATCCATCTGCAGCTGAAAGATTTCAACTAACACCCACTACTACAGATCACAGCTACTGAGAGCAAGAGGTTTGCTTGCTCCAAAGAAATATCCACTATTTGTTTTTGGCAAGACTCTGCATGCATAAAAAAGGGGGATTTCTCTCAGAATTGCACAGAAGCTATTGGTAACAACAACCACACATATTCATGTTGCATATTTGTTAGCTGGATTAAAATATTGTGTTGAAACTTGAGGTAAAGACTTAAATCCTTCCTTGATATTGGGATAAAAACTAGAAAACCTTCTGAATTATAGCTGGAAATGATAAACTCACTAACTACTGACTGCTGTTTCTTTTTTATATACTTTATAATTAACTTGTATAGTTTTTATAAATATCTTCTGAATATCCTCTTATCCTCTAAATATTTAATCTATGTAATATTTAGTGTGCGTACACAGAAATGTGCTTTGTGCACTTTTTCTTTTGATTTTTGCTTGTTTGTTGACCTAACCAATTATAACTCCAACAGCTCTCTGTTCTTCTCAAGGTTTTTGATTTTATTGGGAATGAAAAAAAATGATGTTTCCTTTCTGTTGGTGATAACTTCAATAAATTTCTGTCTAAGTTTCGAAATAACAGTACAATTAAAGCACTGTTAAGGAAGCATTGCAAAAAGTTCAGTTTGGCAGATCTGTACATTCAAAGATTTTTCCCAAAGATTGGGTTCAGGACCACTCTCTATAATATAAAAAAAAAAGTATTTTCCTGAATTATCCGTTTTCTGCAACGCGCTACAAAGTCTTTTCAGAATTTTCTATTCAAAGCAAGAGTCACATGTAGTGCACAGAAAAAGGAAATTTGAAATTATGATTTATAGTAAAACAGCAAAACAAATAATAAAAAAAGAAACAGGCCATTAGTCTTTTATACAGTACAGGGTGAACTATTTGTTAGTTTTGATAATATCTTTGTCTTTTGCCAATTTGTTCAAAGTCTGTGCGATATTTATTTAGTTGTCTACATATGAGGTTCTATCTTTAAACTGTAACTCGAGCAGAGATGTGATGTCAGCAATATTTCTGCTTTTGAGATCACTATTTTGACTTCAAATGTTCACATGACCCTGACCTTTAACCTTTAAATGCTGGGATAACTCATACTGTAAATGCTGCATGGACTGTATTTCATACCTTTCACCTTGATTAAGCTCAAAAAACTTCCTTATCCTTTTTATTTATTTCTCGCCTTGCTCTACTTTCTCTTTAAACAGTTATTTTCTCCGTTCTTAGTCTATTTCTGCTCCTGTTTTTTCTCACAGATGTCTCTGTCTCCTACAATGTGTTTTGTGTTGATCAAACGATGAAGTTGTCCCCTGCTGGATGTATACCCATTTGTCTTCGCCTCGTCTGTCCCTTCTCCTCTTGGCACTGGGTCAACACACAGAATGCCATTCTTTCTTTTGTGTCTTGTAAAAAAAGGAGAGGAATTACAATCACGTCACCAGAAGAACTGACTGTCTTTATGCAACCAGGCTGCCAGGGGGCGGTCTGTGTGTGCACTTGCCTTTGTGTGGTCCAGAAGTGGCCATGGTAACCTGTAATCATTTTCCCACAGTTTTCTGAATCTGTTATTAAGACAAAAATAATTGGATTTTTCTGAATATTTGCCCTCCAAAGACCCAAGCTCTGTTTAAAGATCAATTTGCCAACCTAACTACCCGTAATTTTGCATGACTTCTTACTGTATTTTCTAATTGAAAAGCCTTTTTTAACATATGTTTTCAAAGATAAATGTTATGCACATTCACTGACATGAACTGAACAGAATAAAGTTAAAAAAGAAGCACTCATTTAGACGAGAGCAGAAGCAATGAGGAGCAAATGGGACCAATTGATTCTCATTGTCTGACTTTAGTAAAGAACACAACAATAGTGATAAAAATACCAAACTTTGAGAACACATTAATACGCAAATGCACAATGCTGACTTGTGCAGATTTCTTAGTCAAAATTTCACGTTTCTCTTCAAGAACTTTAACAGCATTTAGATTCAAACCTCAAATGAATAACAATAAGCAGCACTGCTGTGGCCTGTTAATCCTTCCTTTTATCTGCTGAAGCCTGATCAATTTGTCTTTAACGTCTCAGAATTGACTTCCTTTTTCTACCTTAAAAAGGATGGTGCTCATTTTTTAACGAACATCCGTAAAAAATATGCAGGATTAACATCTATCTGAAGACATGTGATGTATGATCTCTATTTTAGGGTATATGGTGGCATTCCAGTCAATTTTTACTTAATATTACTACTATTTTATATTAAGGACACAACAAAACTGAAACTGTACCATAATCCAAAGCATATCTGCAGTCAAATCAACACCTATAAGGGCTGGTTCTGTTAGAAATCAGCATACCAGCATCATGGCTTCATCTGATCTGAACACGAAGCAGCAAAGTTTCTGGTAGAAGATCCAAAGATGCTCTTGCAAGTGCAGAGAAGGTGGTAATACGTTGTCATAATCTCAATGAATCAAAGCATTTCCATCAAATACATTTGGTCCTTCATTTTCTTCCGCCGAGTTAACCATCCAGGCTTCTTTCTCCAGTTGAAGTCTGATTAATTTAAAAACTGTTAAACGAACAAAACTGAAATCATCTTCTTATTTTTGCATGAATGAGATTTTGCAACAGCCATGCTGGCTTTTGTGCCCCTTATTAAATGACATCACACTTAAAATTCGCTTTATTAGGACACTTTACAATCAAACCAGTCATTGCCATTCATGTACACATTCACAGGCTGATGATGGCCAGCTCTGCCCTGGGGCAATCTGACAGAAGAGCGGTCCGGCAATATGCAGAGTCTGTTGTATTGCCTGCCTGGAGATGTTTCCTGCAGCATGGCTCCCATTCTGCCTCAGTGGTTAGCCTTCGATTCTTTTTCACCTTTCGCACCATTTCCTTTATTAGTCAAGGTGTTACTTTTTACTTCTTACCACATTCTCTGAGATTTCTCACAATGTGGAACATCTTGTATTGTTTAAACAACACTTTGGAACTTAAAGACATGTAAATATGTCCTTGTAGCCCTGTCCTGAGCAGTGAGCAGCCACAATGTACTTTTGTGCTAAGCCTTGCCTTACCACACACTAAGAGCTCCTGTTTTTCACCTGTGAATCTGGTGAATACAGCTGTTCCAAATAACTCAGGATAACTACGAGGCTTTACAGCGTGGATTATTTGGACTAACGTAGGACATTAAATTCTCCTAAAGACTCTCACAATGTGCAACGGGTGTGAATAAAGTTGTCCTCTTCTACATAAAACTCAAGTCAAACAGAAATAGTTTCCTGTTTTGTTGAAATCATATTTTGAAGCACATCGGCACATGTTGTCCAAGTTTTAAGACACATAAATCTAAAGCTGCCGGAGCAGGGTTATGGATTATTATGGATCAATTGAAACATAATTGAGGACCATATGGAGATCAGTGTTATGACCATTATTATTTCTCTTTGCTCTTATATTCATTTGTATTTTTCTTCAATTGTTTAAGAAGTTAGTTTCTCTCTTGGCTCTTGCCACATTGTGTTCTTTCAATCAATGTGACGATTGATTTATTGTGAATAGTCATTGTTAGCAAGGCTCGAGGTCCTGACCATAAATACAGCCAGCCTCCCACACTGACAGCTGAAATCCTGCTTAATATTCTCAGCATAATATCCTGCCTGTTGCTCTGTTGCTGACTTATTGTGAGCAGAAAGGAAGCAGATTTAATGCGGTTACCTGGAAGGTACATTTGGATTATGTGTAATTTTGCTGTTTGACTGAAAAGCATTTCAAAGTCCTCCGGGATAAAAGTGTTTATAAAACCTGACATAGATCTCTCTGAACTCCGCTTAATCTTTGGCTCTTTAATTCCTTGAATTATTTTATGATGGTTTTTAGTAATGGAAAGCCTTCAGGTGTTAGAAATGTGTTGCAAAATGGCTGATCAGTTTGATCAGGTTGTTCTTTGTTGACATTAATGCATGGCATATTCTTACTTTACATCAATGACAAGACTGTACAACAGTATTATTTTATTGTGGGATTTCTGAAAACAAGTGGATTAAAACAGGTTAAATAATGTATTTAAAATATTTGAATATGGGATAATAATTTGAGCTGCTGGACCTCTCACGGAAAAAAAAAAAAATTTCTAACTGTGAACTTATTCTTCAGTGGGGTTACATCTGTTTATGACTCTGATAAACTTAATTTAATTTTACAAACAAAAAATCTTAATACTGCTTCATCAGTTCCAAATTTGTAAATACCCGCATGTTTTTTGTCTGTGAAAAAAAATTAATATAAAATATCTACTGCTGTCAATTATGTAGTTTCACTGTGATCTAAATATTTGTAAAATAATTTAAAAAGCCAGTACACGCTTTAAGTAAATTTTTTCAGTCAAATGTTGTATCCAAGAATGACATCAGTATCAAGTCCAATATAAATAGTAGCTCTAGTTCCAGTAGATTACATTTGTTGTTAGGACTATAATATGTTTGCACCACATCCTGCCAGCTAACTCTAATTATTTGCTTCCCTCTACAGTCCATCCTATAGTAAATCATCTCGATACTTCAGCTTATAAATAGTTCATCTCTAACACCTTTACTGAATACCACAACAGAGAACCTGTATATTATAGGTTTAGTCTGTAATATATCAGGAAACTGAAATAAGTCAAACAAAACCAAGCCCTTGATGTGGCTGGAGCCACGAAAGAGAAACACATTCATCTGGGAGTGGTGTTAGCACATATGCTTTAGCACACTAATGTATTAGGTAACATAAAATGTGAACGTTTGAAAGATTAATGAATACATTGCTGTGATCAATGTTTTTAAAGTGAATTATACAGCTTCAGAGTGACACGATGTTGCCACACAAATCAATATGATGAGTTCAGAGACACAATGAAGTAGTGGGTATACTGGTGACTGGGTAATAGCGCAGCTTATGTGATAATAATGTCCGATGACGTCACTTAAAGTATCTTAATAATAAGCCTCTCTAATCTTTAACATCTCATTAACCTCTCTGCCCTTTCCAACAATCTCCTAATCCTCTCTACTTTTCTTCTTTCTCTTGGGCAGATGAGCAACAAGCGCTCCAACAGTTTCCGGAGGGCCATTCTGCAGGGCAGCAGGCAGCTGAAGGGCTGCAGTCTCAGAGATGAGGTGGGCTTGGGGCTGTCCCAGCGGCTGGTTCGCCATGTTGCCTATGAAACGTTGCCCCGGGAGGTTGACCGCAAGTGGTACTTTGACAGCTACACATACTGCCCCCCTCCTTGGTTCATCCTGGCTATCACCATCGCAGAGGTAAATTGGCTAAGAAGGAACTAAACCCCCCAATATGATTCAGACCTTGGCCAGATGCAGATTTCTTTAATTTTACAAATGTTTCATTTGACTGAAAGTAATATTAACATTTTGGAAATACCAGCGGAAAAATTGAAAAAGCTCTTCAGCAATTACAAGAGGATTATAAGTTTGATTGCTTTAAAGCAAATAAATATTAAGGTTTATGCTTCATTTAGACATTTTGTTCTCTTTTAATCTCGCTCTCATTTCCCGTATACAACAAACTTCTTCTTTCTTGTTAATCTAAGTCTACCAGGGTTAGGATTTAATGTAAAGTTAATGTGTTTTTACAGTTTAGCCCTTCTTTGGAGTAAGATTTTGATTAAACAAAATACCTTATGAGAGGATTAAGATTTGTTTTAAAATGCTGCTTGTGAATTTTTTGGAGCAAAGCAAAACTTTACTGCAAATCTGAAATTTTGAAGATTTCATTGAGCAATATGGTGCAAAAGGCCCATTGTATCCTCAACGATCCATGATTTGGGTGTGAACATAGTTTTTGACTGGACTCTATTAGTCATGCGCATCTCAAATCTGACTTTTTTCAAAAGTAGCAAAAATTGGGTAAAATAAAACCTCAAAAAGTCTTGTTTACAAATTGCAACTAGCCATGCAGGGTCGTAGGAAACATGTGGAAGGATGTGTTCTTTCAAATTTAACCAAAACGGAACTTTTTGACTTGGTCTATGGAGGCATAACTTACAGTCCCAATCACAATGAACACACAAGCCCCAAACATAGAGATGTAAGTATAATGCTGTTGGGGATACAGTATTTTTCCTAATCTGAAAGCAGAGAAGCAGACTCAATGGGAAGATGGAAGGTGGTAAATATAGGGCAATACTTAAGAAAAACCTTAAGGAGACATGAGACAATGGTGTCTTAAAATACCACAAAAAGCTATTCTATTTTCTTATTTATGCTTACGATAATTATGACTTTGATCCCCTTTGTTTCCCTGTGCTCTGTTAGGTCGCAGTGTTCATGTATTATGGAATCCAGTTGGATCGTTTGGTCCTGCAGGTATCCAGTCCGTCCTTCCTAAAAAGCCCCCTACCCTACCATCCCCAGCTCCGAACCCAAGCCTGGAGGTACTTCAGCTACGTCTTTATGCATACTGGGTAAGTCTAATCCGGTAACATTGTAAAATATTACAACATGACATTTATTTGTGATGATGTACTGCTGATATACAGCATGTTATACCCTGATAAACACATGAAACATTTTATGTGTTATCAATAACTAGATAAAATATCAAATTTATTTATCTGGTTGGGATGTCAGCCTTCATGAGCACACATTAGCACACATTTCTTTTCCACTTGCACCAGTGGTTATGGGTGCCTAAACCTTTGACCTGACATGTATTTGTTGTATATTTAAGAAACTGAGTCATATGAAATGTTATTGGTGAAAAATGCAATTTCCAAAACTGAAGTTTGTTTTTTTTGTGTGTGTTTTTTTTTAAAAAAGAGAGAACAAAATGTAATTGGGCAAAGCTGAGATGCAGCTGGTCATTGTCAACATGTGAGAAATTAAAATCAAATCAAGAACAAGGGTAAAATCCTCTTTTACTACAGCTAGTGTCATGGTAACAGAGAAGGGATTATCTTTGTGGTTTTATTGGCCTAACGTGTTTACACTTTGATAGTGCTACCATGAAAACTAATAATTCATAATGCAATAATCAGATAAATCTGGGGGGAGTGGATAGTGGTTTTCATCAGCTCAACTATGGCCATCCAGATTTAATTACTCCTAGGGGTAACATAGTCTTAGCCATAAAGAGAGATAATAAAATGGTAATTTACTGGGGATAGATGGTAGCTGGGGTGACAGTGGTGAACAGACAAGCTTAAAATTGCTGAATAGAAAAGAAAGATGTGATGATCTGTGATTTTTACAGGTTATTTTAAATTTATTTCTTCCTATTTTGTACTTGATGACGGCAACAGAATACATAAAAATACAATGGTTGACAATTTCTCAGTTTAATAGAGCAAATCAAGACAAGTTTGTTATAAGGCAAATGCAAAGTTTTCAATGTTTAAAGACTGGCATCTATTGTCTATTCAAACTAAAAATAAATAGAAAATTTCAAACTTCCAGGCCAACTAGAGTGGGTCTGGAAGGTTTATACGACAACAGATTTTTATGCATTTTGGTGCTAACCTATTCAGTGATTTAGAAGCTAACAAGATCCTGGAAATGTTCTTCAGATAGTAGAAGGCTGACTTTGTAATTGTCTTTATGTGTCTCTGAAGGTTCAGGTCAGAGTCTATCACTACACCCAGATTTCGGGGCTGATCACTAAGAAAGAGTTATGAAGAAAGAGTTATGGCACAGATTGATTTGTTCTATGCACATACTCATCACTGGAATGGGTTAGTGGTCACCTGGTGACATTGTAATGTAGAGTTGTGCATAATCTGTGTAGTTATGGTAATTAATCTTGTTATAATCCTAGATTATTTCACATGGATATTAAATAAGAGGGGTCCCAGGATGGAACCTTGGGGTGCCCCACAATAATATGTCATTGATGAGGGTAATTTTAGTACTGTGTTTAACATGAAAACCAGACTGAAAGATTGGAAGATTGGAGATTGGCCTGTAATTCTGCAACAGCAACTTGCCTAGATAATTATTTTTTAACAGTGGCTTCATAACTGCTATTAATGTGTGCGTGTGTGTGGGCGTCCGCGTGTGTGTATGTGCATTACAGGATTGAACATCTGAGCCTGAACATGGCCATGCAGCTGCTGGTGGGAGTGCCTCTTGAAATGGTCCATGGTGCCCTGAGGATCGGACTGATCTACGTGTGTGGTGCGCTGGCAGGTGGGGCCAATAGCTCTAATCTTCATCCTGAACACACTTTCCTGTTACGTCATCTGCTTGTTGTCTATGTTCATGCATTTTCACAACATATTAGAATCAGCCCTGTGTACAGGGCTGATACTAGTCGACAAGAAGTCTGTTCTTGTGTGACTTGAGGACAGATGGTTTTGTCTGTCTTCCCAGCAGATGTGATGAGATGTATTGGGTTTTCAGTCCCCCATCAAGAGGCCCGCAATATTCATTTATGACAGGGGACAACAAAAAGATGAAATTCAGTCAAAGAAACACTCTCAGTAATAATAAAATATAATCAGAGGGAAGAAAGAGAGGAGAGACAATTTTTTGTGGTAATAAATCAGAAAGGCTCGGAAGAGAGAGGCCATGATATTAAATATGGAAGATGAGAGGAAGTGTACGAGAGTTGGAAAATAATCAAAGTCAAGTGTATCCGATATGAAAGAAAAATCGATGGAGCTTTTGAAAACAAAATGTCAACACCCCACTTCTACTTCCCTGTAAACCTCAGACGGAAGCATTTCACTTTTCTTCTCCATTCAGCTGACTTAAAAGATCGTTGAGTGTGTGTGTGTTCTGTTTATATTTACCGAATCTGTAATGACTAAGTCCTCAGATCCTGCTGAGCTGTGTGTTAAAAGAGGAAAGAACAGATTTTTGCAAAGAGCTCACATTGAAACACTCATTACTTATTCTGTGTTTGTATTTCTGTGTTTCTCCATGAATCTATTTGTATGTGTGGCGTGTTGAAGGGTCACCGACGCAGACCCTCGGGATACCAGCCGAGGTGACCTTTAGTTTTAACCTCACTCTTAAAATGAGGAGGAAACTGAACTATAAATCACACATCGTCAATGCACACACTAAAACACACACACAGACATGTCTGCTGTTTTAATTAGATATTGACCACCAACAGAAGAGCAGATGCACAGAGTGGTCGAGTTGGCTGCACTGTTAGGGTTAGTGTCACATCGGACGGTTTGGGTAATTGCCAGTAAAGTTCTGCCAGAAATGCACAATTTCACAGCAAGTGGAAATTTGCACATCATTGTGCTCTCTCTATATAAATATTTATACTGTATGTAAAGATGTATGCGACTGCTTATTTTGATCAAACTCTGTTTCCAGCTCTTTGTTTCATATAGTATTAATATTCTTAGGAGTTTGATAATTGCAGTTTCATTTAAACACACAGGAGGTAGAGCGAAATGTGTATTGATGTTACATAATTAGGCTGTTCTGCTCATGGCACCTCAGGAAGGTAGATGGAGTTTCAGTAAATTAGTGTAATGTTGACACTTCATAACTTTGAATAAATGGGGTTTTATGGAGGCTCTGAAAGGCAAGCAGGTAAAAAAGACTCTAATTTTTCTAAGTACTTCTTACACTTTTTTCTGACATTGGAGGATTTGTCTTCCCAAAAAGAAAAACAGAACAACAAAATTAAGTCACGAAAAACTTTTCTTGCTTCCCTCAAATTTTATTATAATTCATGTAATATTTTTGTGACAGGAAAACTCAAAATAATGAATACTTGTGGTGTGAGAAGAGAAGACTAAATAGGTTTCAAAGGTTTTTTTTTTTGGGTTTTTTTTACAAATGAAAATCTGAACAGTGTGGTGTACCTTTGTAATTAAACCCCTTTTTCAATACAGAGTAAAACCATTCTTATCATCCTCTTGTTGTAGGTATTTAATAGAAATATTTGCTTGTGGTCAGCCAGACTGGATGAAGAGCAATTTTTAGGTTTTGTCTCAGATTCTTAATTTGATTTACTATGACTAGGCCAGTCAAATTCATAAATATGCTTTTATCTAAGTCATTGCACTATAGGTCTAACTTTAGTTTTTCAATTGTGGTCCTGCTAGAAGATGAACTTCCATCCCATCTCACATGCTTTTCAGCCTTTTTTTCTCCCTTTTCTTATTTTATAACCTAACTTTAAGGTTAACCTTGTTCCTGACCTGTTTGGTCTGTTCCTTTGTCTTCATGATGGTGTTTATTCTTTTGTGTTCTCTAAAAAATACCTCTGAGATATTTGAGATTTAATTACACAACAAATATATAACTTCTGAAGACATTGCTTGCTCTGGATTTTATTTAGCGGTATCATATTAAAGGAAGCTGAGATGAAATACATGCCACTTTTTTTTTAGATTATTATTTGTAAAACAACATAAACATGCACAACCATACACTAGTTTGTGTCTGCCAAACAAATAAAATACCATAAAATGACATATAAAAATAAATTGAATGGGTGTTAATTATTTCTTATATGACAGAGATCGTCATTGTAACTTTGCTGATTCATTTGTTTCATTTTTCAACTTCATAAAATATATTTGCTTCATTGTTAAACTTATGAAAGCCATGATTTTAAACTATAAACTGTTTGTCTGTAAATAAAGCAAAGTAGTTTAGCCTCAATCCATTTGTAAACAAAATTGGGCTCAGCTGGTACCTACAAGAGGTCAAAGTTTGGTTCAGAGATCAAGTAATGATCTAGAGAAAGGTCACTGACCTTTTACACACAATTCACACTCTGACATCATCCTGGAAGTAGTAGACATGAACATAAAATCTCAATATGTTCTCTTTGGGACTGCTGGTGTGAACACAGCTGCCTGTCCGTGTGATAATGTATTCACACAAAGCCAAAGAGTCAGCTACTGTGGGCACTGAGGAGGCTCTGATGAAGGCTGGATTTGTAAAACTCTGACTGAATAAAACCTAGCAGTGGATTTTGATCACTAGGAGTACTGCTGTACAATTTATTTAGAGAGAAACGCAGTGGTGGATTTAAATAATGTTAATATCAACTTCTTTTTGATATCTTTTAAAATAATGTAGACGATATATATATGGTATATACTGTATATATACAGTACAGACCAAAACTTTGGACACAACTGTGTGTCCAAACTTTTGGTCTGCACTGTATATATATATATATATATAAAAAAAACTTGGAGCATCCCTAATTGTAATCCATAGGGGGGGCCAGAAAATCTTTGGGAACCACTGGCTTAATTACTCAAACATCACATTAGCTTAACATACAGTATCCTGGCTCATCTGGAAGTTAGCCAAAGTCTCAAGACACAAATAAGATCCATCCATCCATCCATCCATCCATTTTCTGTTCACCCTTTGTCCCTAATGGGGTCGGGAGGGTTGCTGGTGCCCATCTCCAGCTACGTTCCAGGCGGGAGGCGGGGTACACCCTGGACAGGTCGCCAGTCTGTCGCAGGGCAACACAAAGACATACAGGACAAACAACCATTCGCACACACACACACCCCTAGGGAGAATTTAGATAGACCAATTAACCTAACAGTCATGTTTTTGGACTGTGGGAGGAAGCCGGAGTACCCGGAGAGAACCCACGCATGCACAGGGAGAACATGCAAACTCCATGCAGAAAGACCCTGGCCGGGAATCGAACCCAGGACCTTCTTGCTGCAAGGCAACAGTGCTACCAACTGCGCCACTGTGCAGCCACACAAATAAGAAAAGGGGTAAAATATGAAACTTACACTAATTACCTATTTGAAGTCATTGAAAGGAGGAGGTCAGGTAACATTGACCTATGAAATATAAACTCCAACTTCCTGCTTCTGGAGCTGCTTGCTCAGTGAAAAACTAAATAGGCAAGCAATATTTTGTGCTCGTCTTCTTAAAAACAAGGGAACACAGCAGGAAATGTGGCCAAAAGGTACAATACAATGAATGATGCAGCTAAATGTTGTTACACACAGAGCTGGACAGATTTATTGACAGTCTGTGATAAAAATGCCGTGTTATGAGACACTGTGTAAAAAGGGCTTAATTTAATCTGTCTTTGCAGCAGCATAATCTCACAATGATTTTTTTTTTAGGAAAGTCAAGCTTCAATTTGAGGACATTTATTCAGTGGGGGAAGAAAATCCCATTTTATAAAATAGCTGTTTTTAACAAAATATCCCTTTCCACTTTTATTATTATTATTCCTGTTTTTTTCTTGGGTTGGGGCTAGAGAGACATTTCTGACCATTCCTGTTTGCACAATTTCAGGAGTCTCTCACTCCATGCCATCTTAGCTACTCCCCTGCAAACTTTTGATGCATCCAACCAATAGACCAGTGTTTACATTTGTAATAGTAGGAAAGACTTATTTCTGGTGTCCTCCCCAAATAACCAGTTGGCATATAAATGTTATCTAATACTTGTTATGGGACCTTGGGTCCCACTCTTTTCTGCGGTTCTCTGACAGAACCTTTTCTTTCCTTATCGTCCTGCTCACTTTGCTTGGCAGTAGAGCAACTTGACAAGACACATCCTCCAGTTACATTTATTTGAAAAGGACTGAATGTTTTAATTTTGCATGGTGTAATGGGGAATATGTGTATACATAGGGTTGTTACTTAAAGAATATTAATATTAATAATATGTGTGGCATCGTAGATGAAAAGAGAAAAATGTGACATCACTCAACAATTGATTCTTCTGCTCCATTTTGTGTTGACCTAATGCTTGTTCAGTAATGTGCAGAATTTCAAGGCAAGCAGAGGAGGAAAACTTACAAACGGAATAAGAATGTGCTTCTAAACACAGTTAAGGATAAATTATCCCAATTGCTTTTTCTTTCTTTTCTTTTCTTTGCAGTTTTTTCTGTTTACTGTAACTTTTCAGTGCTTGATTGGATCTTTTATGCGTGTTATAAATGGGTATGAAGGAAAGCAGCAGCTCTCTTTAACTCTGGCACTCTGCAGGAGTTGCGCCAGTGTGAATTTATTTTTTCTTCGTTTTTATTTTTCTACATAACGTTGCACTTTGCACTGGTGCAGTAAGAGAAAGCTTCTGTTTGTCAGGACACAGTACGCCTACATTCCCTAGTTAGCTGCCTTCATTCCATTCAATGTTGACATATCCATTAGACTAGAGGCCAAAGCTTTGCAAATTATTCAGTTAGTCATACTTTCTGTCAGTATGACTTTCTGAACTGGGAGACCCTACAGTTGAGGTTGGCATTACAACGCCTACAGTTTTGTGAAAAAGGGCAAAATACTTGCTTTCACTTGATATTTTTATGTGTAGAGATACAAAGGAACATATGTGGTGTTCCCAACAATGTCTACAAATAAGGTTAATAAAATGTCAGCTTGAACAACAGATGACATTTGATGTGCAAGACCTTTAGATGGATGCAGACAAATTAAGTTTGCAAATCTTGATGGATAAAGTCAACTAAGTCATGGGGGAAAACTCAAGTTCACGCCAAGATTTGGTAGCTTGTAAAACCTGTTTTAGCCACAACAGTTATCACTTTCTGGACAAATTCTGGAGGATTTTTTTTTTTCCTTTCAAGATTTAGTTCATTGAGGATTGCTGGCAAGGCCTCAAGTCACAGCCACCACAATATCTTATGAGGGAATACACTTTCTTCAAACAAGACATACGTATTTAGACTTTTCATTATTGTACATTAACCTTATGATTTAACATGCTAACTGATGGTTGTGGATTCTTGATATTAGCTCAACTGCTTTTTTTGCTATTTCTTTGAGCATTCCCCATCTTGATTTGGGTAACCCTATCTAACCAACAATTGCTTCTCTTAGATCTTTGTTGATGCATTTCCTCATTGCCATTGTGTTTCTATTCACCTGTAAACACCAAAGCAGCAAATTGTCAAAGCTCTGGCTCCTATAGAGGAGATCATACTGGTAATCATTAGTTAATCAAGTGCATTTTCTACTTTCCTTCCTAAATCCAATGTGAACAGTAAGGAAATTCTTAGGTTTTCTTTAATAGTTGTACTTTTCACTTCATCTGACTTAACATTATTCTTTAAGGTCATCTAAATACAAGATGTTGCTTTCATTTTGAGAAAAAGGAAAGGATATCCTTGAGCATTTCTAATTTTAGCAGAAGCCCTTTGACAGATTTGTGCCCTTCATCTTCACTGCAGGGTCTCTGGCGGTGTCGGTCACTGACATGACGGCTCCAGTGGTTGGATCGTCGGGAGGAGTGTACGCCCTTGTCTCGGCACATTTGGCCAATGTTGTAATGGTGAGCTTTTGTGTTTGCATGCATGGGTGTGTCTATGAAGATATCACTCATATTCCGTCTAATCCTGAGAGGAGCCTGTTTGAAACCCCAGCAGGTGCTTCTCCACCTCCAAATACCTTACATTCTTCACTGTCAGTTTTTCCCTGTTCTTCAAAGGTCACACAAGTGTGCCGGTGTGTGCACATGCTTATGTGACAGAGTGTGAATAAAATCCCATCAATGCACTCTCCTGTCCTTTATTGTAACTCCCACCCATCTAATATAGGTAATCAAACACACTATTGTTGTTCCTCAAAGTGAACCTCTGTATCTTATTTTGCCCATCATGGATTCCAGCAGGTCCCTCTCATCATTTTCAAGGTGAGGATGGAGGTATTTGTCTTTATTCTCCATTCTGAAATCATATTATCTCTTACAGCAAGACCACAGAGGGTCAGAGTGTCTTGAACATTTTCATAATTGACCTGAATTAAAACAAGGGCCACATACTAATGTTGTTTTGATGCCATGATGTGTATTTGTGAGCATGTGTGTGAATTCCAGAAGTGCCATCGGCACTTTATGTGTTTTTTTCCCAATATTTGAATCCTCTCTTTCGTTCTGTTTTTCTAGAACTGGTCGGGAATGAAGTGTCAGTTTAAGTTATTCCGAATGGCCATGGCCCTGGTTTGCAGTAAGTTGGAAATAATCTGCCTCTCCTCCATGCTCACCTCTGATATGCTATTTTTTTTTTTACCACAGTTGTTCTTCTTCTTTGTTCCTGAGACCCATGCCTGCATATTGATACTGAAGGCAATACTGAACTGTTTTAACTACTGAATGACTAAAATTGTGCTGTCTCTTCCAAACTTTATCATAATTTTTAAAACGCTATAAATCTTAGAAGATCAACTAAATGATCGGATTTCTTATGCAGTCTGGAAAAGCATGGAGAAGTACAGAATTTATTTCAGTATTTTCTGCGTCTGGTAATTGTAAAGTATGGAAAAATCTTTCTGTTTCCTGAAATTATTCCTTTTAAGTGTCATTTTTAGTCCTTCCTTCCCTTTGTCTTTCTTCTCTTCCCTATGTTCCTTCATTCCTTACTTGTTCTTTCTTTTCTGTTTTTGTGTCTACACTTCCTTGTGTTAACAAGGCCGGTATTTGAAACAAGGCATCAATGTACCACATCTACCCATCCATCCATCCGTCCATCCAATCTGACTGAGATTGAACTTTATGCAAGAATATGTTTGTCTGCCATCTTTCCATACTTAAAAGTGATTCCTAAAGATGTAAAAAGAGCCAGATTAATCACGGAGACTGCATCTTCCATCTGATATTAAGAGATATAGGGGAGACTCATTTAAAACATATTTTTTGTATTGTCACATGCTGACATCTTGTCTCTTTCTGTGTTCACAGTGAGCGTAGAGTTTGGTCGGGCTGT
The DNA here is from genome assembly GCF_003331165.1 of Xiphophorus hellerii. Classification (NCBI taxonomy): domain Eukaryota; kingdom Metazoa; phylum Chordata; class Actinopteri; order Cyprinodontiformes; family Poeciliidae; genus Xiphophorus; species Xiphophorus hellerii. Next base: position 10,394,518 of record NC_045676.1, on the reverse strand, counting down.
GTGGCTGCGGTTCTACCCTCCAGCTTTCCCTCCGTGCCCCAACCCCAGCTTTGTAGCTCACCTGGGGGGAGTCCTGGTGGGTCTCACCCTAGGCGTGGTGGTCCTGCAGAACTACGAGCAACGGCTTCAGGAGCAGTCGCTGTTTTGGATATTTTTCTGCGTTTACACCTTGTTTGTGCTCTGTGCTGTGTTCTGGAACGTTTTTGCCTACAGCCTGCTCGATGTGCGAATACCCCCGGCACCATGAACCTGCTTCCAGGGGGCCAGCTGGCAGGATGTATCACCTCAGCATTCACGTTCAGAGTCTCACCTGTCGGTGATCTAAGACGTCCCACAGCCTACTAGTTTCACTAACCCTAGCCTTATCATTCAAGCCGAACTCCTCCTGCGCTTTGTCTGTGTCTGCTGGTGGCTTGTGGAACTCCATGATAAAACATCAGCAAAGAAGAAGCCTCGGATTTAACACTACAGCATTGCTTTTTACCTCTTCTGCCTATTTCTTCTCAATCCAACGGTGCCTTCTCATGAAGACATCACCTGCTGAAAGTATTTCTGCACATCTGCCTCTTGGTTGGAGTTAAAGCGACAACACCTTACAGTGTTACACCATTTTTGAGTCATAACAGTTTCTCGTAATCCTCTTTAAGTGAAAAAAATATGTTTACTCTTACAGAACGTTGGTGTTTCTCTGTCCATACAAGCATCAGGTGCATCACATAGCACAACAGTTAGCTTTTCAATGAAAACAGATTCTTTAAGCTACACATCAGTCACCTTTACAGGTTAAGAATTTAAGTTTTGAAGAGGGTGAGTTACTGTTAAGTATTGCCTTCAGAATCAATATATAGGCATGGGCCGACTAGGTATAATAAGGATCTCAAACTACTACATTTTTCCAACATGCCATGGTTTCAGTTTGAAGTCCATGAGGCCCCCCTACTACTAACCAATAGATATTATTTTTTTTAAGAAACATTGTTTTCTTCTGTTTTTGCAAAAAATCTCCATCTTCACAGTTTGTGGGATTTCAGTTCAAACAGCTGCACTGGCTTTGCTGCGCCAGCAGTTGACAATAGTCTTGACATTAACAATGTTGAACTTTACAAGAAGAAAATCCTAAATATGGCTAAAACAGAGCTAAGCTAGTCAAATGACTAATAATCTCATAGTGATTAAAAAACTGGAATAAACAGAGATAAGCTGATACATTTTTGTTTTAAATCTTTGTGTAAATGTCATGATATCAGTTTGCAGACTTCAAACTGTCTTACCAGGAGAAACACTTACTGGCCCATGCCTATAAAAACAACCGTGTCGAGCGCTTTTAAAAACCTCAGTCTCGTCTCCTTTCTGTGTACAGGGACTGTGTTTGTACTTATAAAAAACAAACAGAAGTGCCATTCTGACTTGAATCTTTCTGATGCCAAAACATTGCTGCAAGCACTGGCGAGAAGTGTGTCCCTAATGAGTGTTGCTAGGTTTTGTGACTAAGGAGTTTGTCAAATGTAAGAGAAAAACCTTTAGTGAAGAACATCCTCCTGGTACAAATAAATGCAGTGAAATTCTTTATCTTTCCTAACAAAGTGCTTCATTTATAGTAATTGTTGCAAAAAGTATAAATAAAACACAAAAGATAACTTTATTCATTCATGGTTGAGCCTCAGTGAATCATTTTCTCGTGAACATACATCCTTGACCTCAAGTCATTCAAGTTTAGGTTGTTTCATTTTCAGTTCAGAAGCCAGCTGGACAAAAAAAAATAAAATCAATATTTCCCTTTTAGTTCTTGTCTCAACTTGATTGGTTAATTGATTGGAGCTGAAATAGGAGGAAATCATCACCCAAAGCTTGAGGTCTCTAACTGTACTGTATTTTAAGACTCATGTTACACGCTTTAATGACTATTAATCTAATGAAGTCCAGATTAATGTTTTAACATGTTAGATTTTTTTATGTGGTGATACTGGTATGTTGCGTAATTGTTTGGACATCATATATGTTCGATATATTCTGTATGTATCCTATTTAAATGAAGGTTAATGATGGCCTGGGATTGTACATAATAAGGGCTACTACACCAAACAGAGTGAGGAGTAAAACTGCAGATAGTATTTTGATGTTGTGCATATTTTGTAGATTTGATATGTGCATAAAAGGGGTCCAATAAAATGTTTTATACAAATCTAAATATGATTTTAGTGTTTTCTTTTAGACATTTGTTTACTGTTGCAGTTTTTCCTCTGTGTAATTATTTCAAACATTATTCAGTAGTTAAGTTAAACTTGTAGAAATGCTCTGGTGTTCTAGAAGGCTTTTGAAGTATGATGGAAGATGAATCCAAGTTGTGCAAGAATGCAGATTTGTATGAAGAACAGCACACTGCAGATACTGTGCAGATGCTTAAAATGTATATTTTTAAAAAATTGCTCTGTTATGTATAAAAAGCAAGGGGAAAGCTAATTTTATCCACAAAAATCAAACTGCAGGAGTTGCTAAATTCAAATATGCATTTTGAATTACAAATAATGCTGAAAGAACACATATCACTCAACCTCAACTTTGTAACAGTCAAAACTGTATATAAACTTATGCAAAAATACAATTCAAAAACATAAGCTTGTCAAGGGACTGGGGAGGGGTGAAGACTTTTAAGATAAATGAAGAAGGTTATGACGCCATCCGGTGGTGAAAACGTAGCACTGCTTCGGTTACAGTGAAATGACCAACACTTCCTGTCATAATTACTTTAAATAAAACTTCACCCATTACAACCCCATTAAAGAAAGAGAGAAAAAATCAAATAACATTTGTAAGTTATTTGATTTGTATAAATATATTTTTAAATATTTCTACACCAGCATCTGTAAACATTAAATTTAATTCCTTTATTCTCACTTCCCCCACTGTTATTGTTTGGGATTTTATGGAAAATATAGTTGATAGGGCTAACAATGAAACGTATTTTTGGTAAATTTCTAAGAGCTTTTCGATGGTTAACGTAACCAGAAAGCTTACAGAATAGACACAAAACAGAATTATAAATCTGAAACGCCTTTCTTGCACAGATATCTAACAAACGGATGCTTCTTTTCTTATATTTATATTTTTGACGCTAAGTAGAAAATGTTATTAGTTACATTTGCTTATTTTCATCACTTGGGTTTTGTATTCATATTCTTGTTGTAGATATTTCCCTTGGCATTTTATTTTACCACCCTGGGTTTACACAACACTAATAACCATAATTTTCTATGGATTTCTTAATATTAAAGTAAACTAAACGCCCCTTTTTAAGCTGAGGGGCGTCTCCACAGATGTGATAAATCTTCGTTACGTCTGTGGGCGTCTCCTTTACTGACGTCAGTTTTACGTTTACGTGAGACCGCTGAGCACAACGCTTCCTACATCGGACCTCCATTTTTGTTCTTGTCACGGGATTACAGCATGCTCTTATCAAAGAGATAATAACATCGATTTCAGTGTTTTGTGACGTGCGGTTCAGTATTTCTACATAATGGGGCGAAAGAAGAAGAAGCAAATGAAGCCGTGGTGCTGGTATCCTTCTTTAAAGTGCGAAAAAAACGCTGCGGTACGCGGGCAGGCCACAGGCTACTTGTTAGCCTGACAAAGGAAGGCCTAAGGTAGCTTCTGTTAGCACTGTCAGCTAATGTTAGCGGGGCTAAAGGCTCAAAATCAGACAAAATGTTGGATCTATTCTTTTAGATCTGTTTAATATGATTAGAAAACCAAGCTTTGAGTGTTTCTACCTCATAAAATGTTGTTTTGCTTCATCTTTCATTGCTAATTTTGAAACAAGCTAGCCACGGATTAACATCCCGTGTGTCTGAATCTTTATGTAATCTTGTTACCAAACAAGTGCTGCTGTTTCGCTCTCAAGTAACGTCATCGGTTTGTCTGTGATTCTCAGTCGGTGATTAACAAAACACGGAAAACTCCTCAACTCTTACTTTAAGGTACTGTAATCGAGACTTTGACGATGAGAAAATTCTCATTCAGCATCAAAAGGCAAAACATTTTAAATGCCACATTTGCCACAAGAAGCTATATACCGGTCCCGGCTTGGCTATTCACTGCATGCAGGTACGAGTCTCTAATCGCAATTTCTTTGAATAAGTTGAACTGAATTGGAGGGGGCGGGTAGTCGAGTGAATGTTTGTACTTGCATGCCTTGCGGGCTCACTTACTTTGCATGTATTTCAGGTACACAAAGAGACGATTGACAGTGTACCGAACGCAATTCCAGGAAGGACAGACATCGAGTTGGAAATCTATGGCATGGAGGGAATTCCAGAGAAAGACATGCAGGAGAGAAGACGAACATTAGAACAGAAATCACAAGGTACCTTTTGCTGTTACAGATCAGAAGTGGAATTTGAAGAAATTGATAGGTTTTTTGTTTTTTTTTACACTTGTTTATAACAAGGAAAGGTAAACAAGTGCAGCATTTTTCCTTCTTGACTGTATGTTTACAGTTTGAAATCAGAGGTTTACATACATCGAATAAAAAAAAAAAGTGCATGTATCTTTCTTCTCACTGCCTGAACTTCTTTCACACAAAACCTCTTTTGTTTTAGGTTAATTAAAATTAATCGAAACTTTTCTTTTTCTGTTTTCAGAGAGTCAGAAGAAGAAGTCAAACAATCAGGATGACTCTGATGACGACGACGATGATGATGAGGCTGGACCGTCTGTCCAGCATGTAGCTGCTGTCCAGCCCCAGGCCGGGTACGTTGCACCAATGACCCAACCTGGAATGCCCCCTGTGGCTGGCGTACCTGGGATGCCTCCTGCAGGATATCAAGGCAAGGCAGAAACGATATTCTCTGTTAATTTCAAGTGTGCATCTGTTAAATTTAACATGTTTTATGCTTTTGTCTTAAATCAGATGTTTAAAATCATGTGTTGAGTGATTACTTATGTTGAATTATTTTTAAAAGAAGTAAATCTTTTGTTTTAGGAATGCCTCCGATGATGCCAGGTGTTCCTCCCATGATGCACGGCATGCCTCCTGCCATGCCTGGAATGCCACCAGCGTGAGCAATAACTCTGTGCTTTTTTTTTAGCTTTCTCTTTAACAGTTAGGTAAAGTAGTCTAGGCAATAATTTAGTATATAAAGCTTATCCAACTTGTTTACAGCATGATGCAGATGGGAGGGATGATGCCTCCCATGATGCCAGGGATGCCTGGAATTCCTCCAGGTCAGTTGTGAAAGCGGTTTTATAAATACATGATGTAGCTTAAAGTTAAATCTAGACCAGCGGCCTGCAACCTTTACAGCATAAAGAGTCATTTCTGCTCACAAACAGGCCAAGCCTTTTTTTCTGTAAGTTGTACTCCATCTTTATTTTGTTGTTGTTGTTGATGAAGTGATGTTTGTTATTTAGGAATCCCCCCTCACATGGCTCCAAGGCCGGGGATGCCCCACATCGCTCCGACCCCTGCAGCCGGACCAATCCCCAGCCGACCTGCAGCACCAGTGGTGCAGCCTGCTGTCACAAAGCCCCTCTTCCCCAGCGCAGCGCAGGTTGGAATCCTTCAACTTCTGGGGTGGGGGGTTTAAAACACCTTTCCTCTATTATCCCCCATTGCTCACCTTTCTAACACCTTTTGATTCATGTTTAGCTCCCACCAAAGTTGTATTTGATTTCTGGTTAGCTTTTGTTGACCTGCTACGTGCCAATCCTGTGATTTCCTTCCCACCACGCTGCAGATGGGCTCTGGTGTTAACAGCAGCACTACAGGCGTTTCCTCTCCACCTGCAGACCATCAGTCTGCCTCCTCCCAGCCTCCCTTTTCTAACATGCCCCAAGTACGCTCACAGACTTTGACCAGGCCTGTGGCAGCTGCATGTTGCATAATCACGTTGCCTGCTGCGTGTCGAACGAGGCTGTTTACTAACAGCATTAGCTTGAAGGCTACTTTTAACACAAACTGTGACCTTTATCGCTGCATGTGCTTTAAATTAACATGGAAATGGCATAGACATTTGACAAGTTATAGCTTTAACAGCATGGGCTATTAAAATAAGCATTATTGTGCTTTTAAGTTAGTTGTTTTGTCACAGTACAAGATTCAGAACTCTCATTCACTTAAAACATTCTGGACTTTTTTTATATTATGTTTACAGTTGATGTGAAGGGACAGAGCTCATTCTAAGCTAAATTTCTAGCACTGTTTTAAATGAACTACTCTAAATGCAGGGTTTATTCCATTAGGTTGAATTATTAGTTATCTTAGAACTGATCGATACGGCTTAAAAACAGATTTCTGATAATAATTTACATTTTTTTTGCATGCTTTTCTAAAAAAGAAATTATAAATGACTGAAAACATTTTCAAAAAGTGGAATTTATTGCAATCCTTTCTGTGAGTTGTATGGAGTATTAGCACCAGGCTACGATAATTTCTTAAGAGTCTTAAAATTACAAGAAAAGACATTTTAGTAAGAAAAAAGTAATTTTCTTAATTTTATAGTTGGAATTTTCATAAAATAACTAGATCTTTCTAACATTAACATTATAACTTTATTCTGATAACATTAAGACTTTATTCTTATATTATTTCAAGTGTAATCTTGTAGCATTATGACTTAATTTTTGTTAAAACAAAATCAGCCTGACCCCTACATTTTCTCGTGGAATTGATCTGAACTCATTGTCAAGATAAACAGAACCTGTTAAACAAAATGCCGTTTTTGGCTGCACTTAAATCTCTCTGAACTACCGAAACCCAAGGAGTGCATTGGTGCAAAAAAATTTCTGATTTTTCCAAAAGTTAAATCTTCAAAAGCCAAAAATTTGTTACAATCGATTTATCGCCCAGCCCTAAGTTATCCAAAGGCTGGTGCTGAATCCAGAAAAAAACCCATCCTGTTCGTCTTTTAACATATTGAGTCATTTTGCATGGTAGACTGGTCAAGAAAGCATAATTTTAAAATAATTTCCCAGTAAAATGATTTGTGTTGTCTTGTTACAGGCCCAGCAGAACCCTTCAGTCGCTGCAGCGTCAAACTCACTCAGCACTGCCACGTCCTCTGAGCCTCCCAAAGCAACTTTCCCCGCCTACACCCAGCCCTCTGTCTCCTCTTCCACTTCTTCTTCTTCTAATCCCTCTAGCAGCACTGTGGCTAAACCCCCGGCCACAGTGACCAGTAAGCCTGCCACCCTCACCACCACGAGTGCAACTAGTAAGTTGATCCACCCTGATGAGGATATCTCACTGGTAAGTCGCTTCAGCTTTCCGTTTTGCTCTTTTTCACAGTAAGTAATGACTGGTTTATATAGTATGCTTAGTGATATTGACTAGTAGCTACGTTTGATCAGGATGAAAACGTCAATCAATTTGGCTTGGATGCATACTGACAGCATGTTTTTATTTATTTTTTTTATGTAAAAGTGGGCCTTTAGGTTGGGTGGTAGAACTGAGTAGTTTTTCTTTTGTGGTTATGTTGAAGGATGATTCTGAACTTGAATATCCTCAGTGTGAATTCAGGGCTCGCCAACATTGGTACCCAATTCCTCAACCTTTGTGTGAGTGTCTCTTTGAGCTGAGCTGAAAGAGGCGTGCCACGGTTCCTGCAGTCTGAATGTCTGTGTTGTGTGTTTTTCTTCTGTAACCAGGAGGAGATGAAGGCTCAGTTGCCGCGTTACCAGCGTCTCATACCCAGGGGCTGGTCAGGCCCACGCTGCTGCTGCCCCTCCGGTGGCAGCTGGCATAATGCCCCCCTCAGCAGGGTTTGCCACCACAGCAGCCTGGCATGAGGCATCCCATGCATGGTAATTCAGAAACAAACCTTTATAAATGTTAAATTATCTTTTAGAAGTAAGCCTAAAAAAATTATAATTTAAAAATAGGTAGAATCACTGTGTTATAGTAGTAGAGTTAGGCAATACATGTATTTTATTGTTTGGTCTAATTTTTGGTTTTTGAAGAAAGTCAAGAAAGTTTCATTTTTGGTAAGTCGGATTATTTATTTTTTTAAACCAGTGTATATCAGAGTGATTCAAACACAGCCAAAAGCTGCCATCTTGTTTGGCAAACATGTCCTTACAGTTTGTAGTTATTTGGATTCAGATACATTTCATTACAAAATACAAGGGTCAGGCTAAGATTTTTTTTTTCTTTTGATTATGGGAATAGTCATGTGTGTAGAATAAAGTGTAATATTAGGAGAAAGGAGTGATAATTTCATGAAAACTACAAGAAAAATAAATTAAAATGAGGATGTTGAGTATCTTGTGAAGTTATGCTCTAGTATCAGTTTTATAAATAAGGAACTACTTATCTTTTAACACATCAGGTTACCAGTAGCAGGACGTTGAAATGATTGTGCAAACAGATGTCTATTTTGAAAGAGCCGCAGACTGATGTTGACTTATTTTAAGCTTGCTTTTTCTCACTAAAACTTTTTTTCTGGTACAATTGCACCTTTAATCTGCTGATATTGTAACTAGGGGTGGGATTCTATCGTATCATTGATAATTTATCTTGATAAATTATCAAAGGAATTATTATAAATTCCTATACTAAGATTTCTTAATATAGGAATTCTGATTTATCGTCGTCACGATAAATTCCAATTGATGTTTAAAACCCCCAAAACTGTCCATATTGTCAGGGGTATTTTATTATTTCTTTTTCCACTGTTGAATGATTAAATGCAGTTTAGTGACACAAATCACACTTCATTTTGTGACTGGTGTCCTATTCATATTACAAAGAATGTTTTTCCAAGTGTAGTATTAGTTTTTGTGTTGCAATGACTGCTGTGTCATGCACTCCCAGCCATACAGTTACCTTAATCAATCAATCAATCAATCAAATTTTATTTGTATAGCACATTTCAGCAGCAAGACATTTCAAAGTGCTTTACATCATTACAGACACAGAATCACAATGCAATATAGAATCAATCAGTAAGTCAAGTTACAATCAATAAATTTGTAATTGATTACATTTCAAATACAATTCTAAACAGGTGGGTTTTTAGTTGAGATTTAAAAGAAGTCAGTGTTTCAGCTGTTTTACAGTTTTCTGGAAGTTTGTTCCAAATTTGTGGTGCATAGATGCTGAAAAGCTGCTTCTCCTCGTTTGGTTCTGGTTCTGGGGATCCAGAGCAGTACCAGAACCGGAAGACCTGAGAGGTCCTGGAAGGTTGATACAACAACAGCAGATCTTTAATGTATTGTGGTGCTAAGCCGTTCAGTGATTTATAAACTAACAACAGTATTTTAAAGTCTATTCTTTGAGCTACAGGGAGCCAGTGGAGGGACTTTAAAATTGGTGTTATGTGCTCTATCTTCCTGGTTTTAGTGAGAAACGCGAGCAGCAGCGTTCTGGATCAGCTGCAGCTGTTTGATTGATTTGTTGGACAGACCTGTGAAGACGCTGTTGCAAATAATCAATACGACTGAAGATGAAACGCATGGATGAGTTTCTCTAGATCTGGCTGAGACATTAGTCCTTTAATCCTGGAAATGTTCTTCAGGTGATAGAAGGCCGACTTTGTAACTGTCTTTATGTGGCTCTGGAGGTTCAGGTCAGAGGTCCATCACTACTCCCAGGTTTCGGGCCTGATCGCTGGTTTTCAGTTGTAATAACTGAAGCTGTGCATTGACTCTAGATCGTTCCTCTTTAGGTCCAAAAATAATAACTTCAGTTTTGTTTCTGTTCAGCTGGAGAAAGTTTTGGCACATCCACACATTTATCTGTTCTAAGCATCTGTTCAGTGATTGGATGGGCTCTGAGTCACCTGGTGACATCGTAATGTAGAGCTGTGGTGTCATCTGCATAGTTATGGTAGCTAATATTATTTCCTGTTATAACCTGAGCTAGTGGGAGCATATAATATTGAATAAAAGGGGTCCTAGGATGGAACCTTGGGGTACCCCACATGTGACCTTTGACCTCTTTGATGAAAAGTTTTCAATTGAAACAAAGAAATCCCTGTTCTTTATGTAGGATTCAAACCAGTTAAGCACTGGACCGGAGAGTCCGACCCAACTCTCCAGTCGATTCAGTAATATGTCGTGGTCAACAGTGTCAAAAGCTGCACTGAGGTCCAACAGAACCAGCACTGTGGTTCTGCCACAGTCCGTATTTATATGGATGTCATTGAACACTTTTACAGGGGCGGTCTCCGTGCTGTGGTGAGCACGAAAACCAGACTGGAAGGAGTCAAAGAGGTTGGTTATAGTTAGGAAGCTAGTTAATTGTTTACACACAGCTTTTTCAATAACTTTGCTGATGAATGGGAGGTTGGAGATCGGCCTGTAATTCTGCATTAGCGATTTGTCCAGATTGTTCTTTTTTATAAGTGGTTTGATTACTGCTGTTTTCAAAGCCTGGGGGAAAACGCCTGATGAGAGCGATGAGTTTACTATCTGGATCAGATCAGCAGCAATAACAGGCAGGACTTTCTTAAAGAAATACTTAAGGAGAAGTAATAAATAGATCTTGTCACTTTTACAGTTATCACACTATTACTACAGCATAATGTGATCAAACTTTTAAGTCCATACTGCCTACCCTGTAATTATGACTACCTTCTCATAATTAGAACATTTTCGTAGCCTGGCCTTAATGCTCACCTGTACAAATCACAGAAGGGATGATTGAAATACAAAACCACTTTTTGAAAATAATTTGTCATTTGTAGTTCAATTTTAGAAAAGGAAGTGAAAAAGAAAAAATATCTTAATGTATGGAAAAGAAATCTGATATTTTATTCTTAAACCGTATTACCCTGTCTACCTTTATGACTCAATATAAACTGTTAATCTCTGACTGAGTTGGACCTAAATACCTACCACCTGTTGATTCTCTGAGGACTGAAGCTGTTGCTCTCCGTTGCAGGTCAGTACGGTGCTCCTCCTCAGGGCATGCCTGGCTACATGCCTGGAGGGATGCCTCCATATGGGCAAGGCCCTCCCATGGGGTATGAGGCCGCCTGTCATGTCTCCAGCCGGACGCTACTAAAGCAAAGCACCCACCACATTAGGCTGCACTGTTAGGGTTAGTGTCACATCGGACGGTTTGGGTAATTGGCAGTAAAGTTCCGCCAGAAATGCACAATTTCACAACAAGTGGAAATTTGCACATCATTGTGCTCTCTCTATATAAATATTATACTGTGTGTAAAGATGTATGCGACTGCTTATTTTGATCAAACTCTGCTTCCAGCTCTTTGTTTCATATAGTATTAATATTCTTAGGAGTTTGATAATTGCAGTTTCATTTAAACACACAGGAGGTAGAGCGAAATGTGGTATTGATGTTACATAATTAGGCTGTTCTGTTCATGGCACCTCAGGAAGGTAGATGGAGTTTCAGTAAATTAGTGTAATGTTTGACACTTCATAACTTTGAATAAATGGAGGCTCTGAAAGGCAAGCAGGTAAAAAAGACTCTAATTTTTCTAAGTACTTCTTACACTTTTTTCTGACATTGGAGGATTTGTCTTCCCAAAAAGAAAAACAGAACAACAAATTAAGTCACGAAAAACTTTTCTTGCTTCCCTCAAATTTTATTATAATTCATGTAATATTTTTGTGACAGGAAAACTCAAAATAATGAATACTTGTGGTGTGAGAAGAGAAGACTAAATAGGTTTCAAAGGTTTTTGTTTTACAAATGAAAATCTGAACAGTGTGGTGTACCTTTGTAATTAAACCCCTTTTCAATACAGAGTAAAACCATTCTTATCCTCTTGTTGTAGGTGTTTAATAGAAATATTTGCTTGTGGTCAGCCAGACTGGATGAAGAGCAATTTTTAGGTTTTGTCTCAGATTCTTAATTTGATTTACTATGACTAGGCCAGTCAAATTCATAAATATGCTTTTATCTAAGTCATTGCAGTATAGGTCTATGTTTACGGCCCGGCTCGGATGGCCGCAACAAAAAGTAGGGAGGACACGGCAACCCAACGGTTTTTAACCCCTTGCGAGGCATTTATTAAAAAAAAACACAAGGTGTCAGCGCCGCCTCTGAGTCCGGATCTTGTCTGCTTCTGTTGTCAGCCAGCCACACACACCGATTAATGGAACGGCGCTCCTTATATACCATCCAGGTCTGGGAGGCACCTCCCACAATCAAGGACCTAATGGAAAAGCAGCCTGCACTATACAGCACACACATAGGACAGCACCGCAGGGCCGTCACACCCCCCGCCCATAAAAAAAGCAGGTTCCTATATGGAACCCTGCGCCAACCTAAATTCACCACAAGTGCAACGCAAACCCAGCCACCATTAACATGTTGCTCTTTCCCACATATTATACTTAGCCAAGTTGATGTTTAATGTACAGGTTCTTTCCTCAGTTCACTCTCCAGACCAGCAACTGGTGCACTCAGAAGCTCTTTAACAAAAAAAGGGAACAGGAAAAAAACAGGCACAAAAAGCAAACATGCTACAAAAGTGGAGCGCGTGATAACGCATCGGCCATGACATTGTCTTTTCCTTTAATGTAATGAATATCCAGGTTGTAGGACTGCAGGAACAATGACCAGCGAATCAAACGCTGATTTGGACATTTCAATGATGACAGGAACGTCAGCGGATTATGATTTGTAAACACCACGATGTTAGCGCCACCACTTAAATAAACATCAAAATGTTTCAGGGCTAAGATCAAAGCAAACGTCTCCTTCTCAATCACAGAGTAGTTCAACTGATGCTTATTGAACTTTTTTGAAAAATAAGTCACCTGCCAATACCCTGCCAATACCCAGGTCATCAGTCTGTGTAAGGACAGCTCCAGCACCCACGTGACTGGCGTCCACGTAGAGCTGGAAAGGATGTTTAAGACGAGGTGCAGCCAATACAGGAGCAGCACAGAGGAGCCTTTTCACCTGCTCAAAAGCCTGTTGACAAAGGGCAGACCACTCAAACTTTACGTCTTTGCGCAGCAAATTTGTCAGCGGCACCACCACAGATGAGAAGTTCCGACAAAAACATCTGTAATATCCCACCAGCCCAAGAAAACGCATTAGCTCCGTCTTTGTAGCAGGAACAGGAAACTGCTCTGCCGCTTGAACCTTAAAGGGGTCCAATAAATGTTTTATACAAATCTAAATATGATTTTAGTGTTTTCTTTTAGACATTTGTTTACTGTTGCAGTTTTTCCTCTGTGTAATTATTTCAAACATTATTCAGTAGTT